>NC_057714.1:16141921-16155596 GCF_004010195.1 Chiloscyllium plagiosum | reverse complement strand
AGGGATCTGGGAGTGCTAGTTGAGAATTCTCTAAAGGTAAACATGCAGTTTGAGTCCGTGATTAAGAAAGCGAATAGAATGTTGTCATTTATCTCAAGAGGGTTGGAATATAAAAGCACCTTTGTGCTACTGAGACTTTATAAAGCTCTGGTTAGGCCTCATTTGGAGTACTGTGTCCAGTTTTGGTCGCCACACCTCAGGAAGGACATACTGGCATTGGACCGTGTCCAGCGGAGATTCATGCGGATGATCCCTGGAATGGTAGGTCTAACATATGAGGAACGGCTGAGGATCCTGGGATTGTATTCATTGGAGTTTAGAAGATTAAGGGGAGATCTAATAGAAACTTACAAGATAATACATGGCTTGGAGAGTGTGGACGCTAGGAAATTGTTTCCGTTAGGCGAGGAGACTAGGACCCGTGGACACAGCCTTAGAATTAGAGGGGGTAAATTCAGAACAGAGATGCGGAGACATTTCTTCAGCCAGAGAGTGGTGGGCCTGTGGAATTCATTGCCACAGAGTGCAGTGGAGGCTGGGATGCTAAATGTCTTCAAGGCAGAAATTGATAAATTCTTGATGTCACAAGGAATTAAGGGCTACGGGGAGAATGTGGGTAAGTGGAGTTGAAATGCCCATCAGCCATGATTGAATGGCGGAGTGGACTTGATGGGCCGAATGGCCTTACTTCCGCTCCTATGTCTTATGGTCTTATAGTCTTATAGATAATTTATAGTTTAGCAAAAACATGTGTAAACACCCGCAGGCCAGAGACTCTAAGTAGAAGTCTAACTATGCCAGTAGGCTTATTCGCCTAAAGCATCGAGTAAAAAGACCATCTGCACGTATCCCTCCAAGGCACACACATCCTGACATAAAACAATATTGCTGTTCCTTCACTGCCACTCACTCAAAATCCAGAAACTTTATTGTTAACAGCGCTGAGATGTACTTGCACCAAATGGAATCAATGGATGTGCAAAGCTGCTCACCTTTACTTTTTACCAAAGGGGAACTGTAATAAATGATAGCCTTGCCAGTATTGCTCACATGCCATGAAAGAATGTAAAAACAAAACTTCTTCAGAAACTTTAAAAGCATAAGCCAAGTTATTATAGGCCAATCAGTTTTAACTTGCTGATGGGAATACTGCTGGAAATACTAATCCAGAGCATTAAGAGTCATTTGAACAAGACTGGATTAATTAAGGAAAGGTTATATGGATTTATTGAAAGCAAGCTTTATTTAACTATATTTATTGTCTTTTTGACAATGCTTTGGAGAGGGTTGGTCAAGTTGATATCATGTTTTGGGATTTCCAAAAGTGTCTGATAAATGCCAGCAAAGTGTCACCATGGATGCAAATCAACTTTAAAAACAGGAAATAGCAAATCATGGTGAATTTATTTTTCATACTGGAGGAAGGTATGTCCTGGAATTCTCTGGAGGCTGGTAATTGGACCCCTGAGTGTTTTTATATACTTTATCACATTTAAATGCAGGGGGCACAATTTTATGCTTTTGGGATGACGCTATATATGGAAGTATAGAGAACAATTACAGAACTGTTGTGGTGTGAAAGGAGGTCATTCAGCCCATCAGGTCTGTTCCAACTCACTGAACATTTCAACCTCGTGTCAGTCTCCTAACTTTTCCCTGTCACTTCACAATTCTCCACATCAAACCTCATCTGGTCAATCCACCAATTGTCAATGGCCTTTTAGAAGTTCTACAATGTCCTCATCACAATGCTCCCAGGTTGTGTGTCATCCACAAACTGTAAAATTGTCCCCTGTGCACTAAGGTCTTGATAATTCATATATATCAGGAAAAATAAAGGCCTCAACATTGAGCTCTGTGGAATCTCATGACAACCTTCTTGCAGAGAATGATAGATCTCAAGAAGGTAGAGACAACCCGGTAGATTAGGTGTGCATATGACAAATGAAGCTGTATGCATAGAATTGTGAAGTGATTCATCTTGGTTAGAAGAATACAGTTATGCAGGAGGGGTGGGAACATAGAGACCTGAGGTACATGCACACAAACTTGGAAGATAAAAACATGAGTTGAGAATGTCCTTAAAAAATACTGGCTTTTATAAATAGTTGCAAAGAGGACAAAAGCAAGCAAATTGGAATAAACTGTCAAGAAAAATACTGATTAGATTAGATTAGATTACTTACAGTGTGGAAACAGGCCCTTCGGCCCAACAAGTCCACACCGACCCGCCGAAGCGCAACCCACCCATATCCCTACATTTACCCCTTTAACCTAACACTACGGGCAATTTAGCATGGCCAATTCACCTGACCCGCACATCTTTGTGACTGTGGGAGGAAACCGGAGCACCCGGAGGAAACCCACGCAGACACGGGGAGAATGTGCAAACTCCACACAGTCAGTCGCCTGAGGCGGGAATTGAACCCGGGTCTCTGGCGCTGTGAGGCAGCAGTGCTAACCACTGTGCCACCGTGCCGCCCAATTAGGACTGGTTCAGTCCTAATTGGAGCAACATGTATAATTCTGAACGTCATAATTTAGAAAGGATGTGATGACTTTCAAAAGGATGAAAAAAGATTTCTGAGAATCGTTTCAGTGGTAGAGTCATACAGCTCAGAAATAGACCATTCAGTCCACCTTGTCTGTGCCAACCAAATTGATCTTGTTCCATTTTCCAGCATTTGACCCATATCCTACTTTATCATTCCTACTCATTAAATTTGTTATTGTACCCAAATCCACCGTTTCCTCTGGCAGCTCATTCCATACATTCACCACACACTGCATGAAACGGCAGCCCCTCAAGCCCTTTTTAAATCTTACCCCTCTCACCTTTAACCTATGCCTTCTAGTTTTGGACTCCCTTACTCTGGGAAAAAGAGTATTTACCCTATCCATGTCCCTCATGGTCTTATAAACTTCCATAAGGTCACCCCTCAGCCTTTGACACTCCAGAGAAAAACCCCCCAGCGTATTCAGCTTCCTCCCTAAAGTTCAAACCCTCCAATACCAGCAACATCCTTGTAAATCTTTTCTGAAACTTTTCGAATGCCTCACCAATGTCCTGCACAAATGCAACATGACCTCTCAACTCGTATACCCAATGCACTGACCAAACAAGTGATCAGTGCACCATATACCTTCTTCACTACCCTGTCTAACTGCCACTCCAAGTTCAAGGAACTATGCATCTACATTCCTCGGTCTTTGTTCGGCAACACTCACTAGGGCCCTATCATTAACTGTATAAGTTCTGTCCTGGTTTACCTTACCAAATTTCAACACCTTACATTTATCTAAATTCAACTCTACTTGGCCCATCTCCTCAAGATCTCATTGGACTCTGAAATAACCTTCTTCACAGTTCAGTGCAACACTAATTTTGCTGTCATTTGCAAACTGATTAACCGTGCCTCCTATGTTCCCATCCAAGTCATTTATGCAAGTGGTGAAAAGCAATGGATTCAGCACCGATCCTTGTAGCACAGGCCTCCAGTCCAATGAACACCAGTCTACCACTGCCCTCTGTAGCCTATCTTCAAGCCAGTTTTGCATCCAATTTTAGATTAGGCTGGATTTTATATTCACATGTACTTGAGTGCAAGAGTACAGGAGTACAGTACAAAGTGTATAGAGTCGCCACTCTCCAGCGCCATCTTGGAATGCAATAGTTAGAATTAAAAACTAGAGCTGAATTTACAACAGAAATGACAGGAAAAGAAAATGTTCAGATCAACCTCATCATCACTACCATGAGACTTGAGCCAGTGTCACCAACATCACCTACGCTGGACCAACAATGCCATGGCACTGCCACCACTATAATCGCTGCTTCGACACCACCGATGCTAACACTTCGAGTCCTGCACCTCCTCATTGCCTGCGCTGGGCCCACCAATGTCAAAGTCATCATGCTCTGGTATCATCACTCATCACTGGGCCCACCTCATTAACACTGCCGCCATCTTGGAACCAGTTGAAATATCAGAGTCCACAGCCTTCCTGTAAAGAGGCAAGTCAACCCTTTGAACCAGCGCTGACACCAGAGCCACTGTTGATGCCGGTACCACCACCTCTGGGTCAATTCCTGCGCTGGGCCTACCAACATCAAAGTCTCCATGCTCCAGTGCCTTCTCTCACTGCAGGGCCCACACTCATTGCCATCGCTGATGCTGCTGGTTCCACCACAGCCGAGCTCCCAAAGGGCAAATGCTAAGAGAGAACTCTAGAGGAAAGAAAAGCAGCAAAAAGAGAAGAAAATGAAGTGAAAGAGAAATGAATGGAAGAAAGTAGCGGGCGAGCAGGAGTTTGAATGCTGCTGGTCTGCCATCACCATCTTGGATGGATTTTGGGTGACTAGCTTCCCCTGGATTCCATGTGATCAAATTGTATTAACCCGTCTACCATGCAGAATCTTGTGGAATGCCTTGCTGAAGTCCATACAGACAATACCTACTGCTCTGCTTTCATTAAATATCTTTGTCACCTCTTCAAAAAACTCTGTCAGGTTAGTGAAACATGATTTCCCATACACACAAAGATAAACTTTAGTTGCTTGGACAGATTAGAGAATCAAAGGCTGTTTCCCTTAGATAGGAGAATATTGAGGAGAAATTTGATAGATTATTCTAAATCGTGAAGGGGCCTGGTAGAGTAGATCAAGAGAAACTGTTCTCTGTGCAGAAGGAGTGACGTGATTGGCAAATGTACCAAAAGAAACATATATAAAAAAAACAATTATACAGCAAGTGATGAGAATCTGGAAAGTACTGTCTGAAAGAAGGCTGGAGGCAGATTCAGTCATGGCCTTGAGAAAGGAATTGGCAATTTGCCAGGCTGTGGGAAAAGGTAGTGGGACTAGAGAAATTGCTCTTGAAGATAGCTGCCATAGGTTCAAAGTGTCAAAGGACTCGCTTCTATTCAATCTATGATTCCACATGCAGCTTTTTATGAATGTGTAAAAGGTTAACATTCCTGCAATTCATCAGGGATATCAATAAATGTTTCCTAATTTCCAGGTAACAATCACACATCACATTTAACTCAAAGAGCATTACAACCCTTCAGGGATACAGAATTCCAAAGTATCCTCAACAAAAATAGAAATTACTAGAAAAGCTCAGCAGATCTGGCAGCATGTGTGGAGAGAAATCAGTGTTAACATTTCAGCTTGAGTGACCCTTCCTTAGAACTCACTGTATTCTGAGGAAGAGTCATGCAACCTGAAAATGTTAATTCTAATTTCTTTCCACAGATGCTGCCAGATCTGCTGAGCTTTTCCAGCAAATTTTATCTTTGTCTCTGATTTACAGCATTTGCAGTTCTTTCTATTCCAAAGTATCCTAATCCTCTAAGTGAAAAATGTCTACTTAGTTCATGGAGAGTTATCATGTTATTGTGTCCCTGTGTTCTAGACTCCCCCACCTGGAGATACAAGCTCTCTGAGTTTACCCTATCAGGTTCCTTCAGCATCTTGTATTTTCCCTTCTTCTCAGCGTTAAAAATGGCCAGATGGATGAGGATGTAGATGAAGCCTAACCATGGTTGGTACTTCAAAGTCAAAAAGTGTGGTGCCGGAAAAGCACAGCCACTCAGGCAGAATACAAGGAGCAAGAGAGTCATCCTGATGAAGAGCTTATGCTCAAAACGTCGACACATTCCTGATGAAGAGCTTATGTTTGAAACGTCGACTCTACTGCTCCTCGGATGCTGCCTGACCTGCTGTGTTTTTCCAGCACCACAGTATTTGTCTCTGATCTTCAGCATCTGCAGTCCTCACTTTCTCCTAGAGGTTGGCACCTCACCATGTGACTTACTCATCTGTTTTAGAGAGTAGGAAGTCATGGCCGTCAAGAGGAGGGAGGCATTGTTTCAAATAAATGACAGAACATATTCACCCACAATTCACTGATTACATCTAATTTGGTGTGACCACTGAAGGCCAAATATGTTTTTAATGAGTGAAGGGAAGAGAAGAGAAGGAGTATTGAAGATTTTATAAATCTTATTCTAACAGTTCTGGAAATGCAATATGATCATGATTGCATTAATCGTCAAAACCGTTTCATCATTTTTGCCGAGCATTTTTTTTCAACTTACAATGCAATTCCTTATATGCTTGGAGGGAAAATTATTAAAATCAATGCAATGGAAATTTGTAATGGTCATTTTCTTTTACTGCAATCAGTCATTTATGTGCTTTGTGTACACTTTTGTTTATCATTCTTACATTTCATTGTTCTTTTTCCTCCCATTTAACTGATAGTAGCATGTGCAAAACAGCTGCATGAAATAGCATCCAGTGTGCTTCTGGATTTAATTACTGTTTTTGTTTTAGCATATGAAATTGCGCATGCAAAAATTATGCACAGACAAATAAGCAGTTAATAGTCAGAAAATAGTGATGGAAATTCCACATGCAGGTGAATGCTTTACATAAGATATTTAATTTGTCCCTGTCGTGAAACATATTCAGTATTAAGGAATGTGTGACATACTTTTGTGATGGGAGTAACAGAATTTAGCCTTGATTTCAGATATTTATAATACTCATCATGTTCCAAAGAAAAGGAATAATTTTACATTCTTTACTTATGCCCGAAACGTCGTTTCTCCTGCTACTCGGATGTTGCCTGACATGCTGTGTTTTTGCCACACCACACTTTTGACTACACTACATCATATACAATCTCTCTGTTTTAAAATAAGCACACACTTTGCATTCAATTTTGTATTAATAGGAATCACAGGGTCTCTGATTCCTCAATTAATTTCTGCAAAATGTTTGCCAATTTATGTTAAAGATATTGCATTGGACTGTACAGATGTTTTGTAATGTATTTCATGATATAAGACATGACAGAGTGGATGCTAAAATGATCCCTTCATCAGAGTCCAGAACTAGGGGAGACGGTTTAAAAGTATGGGTTCTGTCAATTAAGGTGAATGTAAGGTTTTCTCTCAGAATGTTATTAGTCTGTGGAAATCTCTTCTCGTGAGAGGATCAGAGACTGAGTGACTGATTATTTTTAAAGCTGAGATGTATAGATTATTTGTTGTCAAGGGTATAGTGAATAGACAGGAAAATAGAATTGAGGTACAATCAAATCAGCCATGATCTTCTGAAATGGCAGAACAGACTTGAGGTTCAAAACGGCCTACACTGTTCCTAATGTGTATGCTTTAATTTCATTGAAGATCCTTCTCTTCAATTTTGTTTCATGGACATGAAGATCTCATATTTGCCTATTGTTTTTCTTCTACTATCACAAGCCTCTTTAGGCACTTGCTTATCTCCTTGACAATATTGTTTTGGTACTTAATGACAAAAAGTGCACTCTTCCTTAATGATTGAGTATTGTTGAAAGTTTGTAATGAAAACAGGAAATGTGAAGAAACTCAGCAGCTCTGAAAACAACTGCGGAGAAAGAAACAGAGTTAATGTTTTGAATCTGATATGACTTCTTCATTCTAAAGGAAAGTGATATTGGGCTCAAAACATTAAGTGTCTTTCTGCACAGATGTTTTCAGACCTTCTCCAGTATTTTCTGTTTTTATTTTAGATTTCAAGCATCCAAAGTATTTTGCTTGTACAGTTGAAACTTTGTTTGGTGACTAATAATAGAATATGTAACAACAATAGCAAACCATTAAAAAAGAAGTCCAAGCCATTAGGAGCAAGGTGATTTAGGTTGCAATCCAGAAGTTCAAATTTTACAGTTGGTAACCCATTCTGATTAGTAATGCAATTCGTATTTTAGCCGTATTAAATAGAATTTATAATAACCACAGCATAACACCCCATCAAGTCAATGATATTTCATAATCCAGGAAATATCACCTCATTTGAAGCCATGACATGGTAAATATCATGATGAAGTCAACAATGGATATGCTCTCTCAAAATAGAAATAAACCTATACATAAACAAGATTACTTTGGGAAAAAATGAGAAAATATGGGCTATATCTATATGTAATATTAAAACTAGGAAAAAAGCTTAATCTGCACGAAGTTCATTACCTTTTCTTTTTGTCCCCTGAAGTTTAATATGCAGATTGAGAAGAAATTAGTTCACCGCTTTTGTATTGGAGGTTAATGTGCATCCGCAAAGCTTGAATATCCTTCTGCACAGGAAACTTACCTTTTGTACAATTAATTCAATCTCATTTCTATGAACACTTCAGCTTCCTCTGCAATATCCCTCTGACTAAAACGAGCAACTCTGGCATGTTGATCTTCATATGTGAGTAGACAATTGTTTCATCCATGCATTTTTACAAACAGATTCACATTCTCCATTAGTAAAAATCAAACAATGAAAAAGAAGGGAATTGTTGGATTCTCCATCCCCTCATTTCATCAAGTGCATTTTGTACTTTCTTGTACATTTTATCCTGCTTTTGGGTATTGGGGGACAGACTGAAAATAGAGCAATAATTAGTAAATTATGGGTAAATATGTTTTGTAACGTTATGATTACTTTGACATTCTTCCTTCTGATTGGTTACCAAATAGAAGCCACAAATCATTGTGAATAACCGCGTGTAAAACCCGGAGTGATGGGTGTCCTCAGGGAGGCTGCTTTACTGTTCCTGTGATTTTCATCTTGCAATTAACAGTTTTTCAAATTAAATAAGACTGTTAGGCATTATACTTCCACCTGCTTCACACTGACCAGTTCAGTTTTGAGAGTGTTCCATTATTTTGAAAGTGCATTCCATAAACAATTTTTTGTTTATTTGTAATCTTGAGAGCATTGTAAGAATAAGAAATAATTCAACAGGGATGTGATAGATGATATACATTATTAAAATTTAATAAGCTGCTCCCAGGACTGAGTTAACAATAGACATACATTTGTCACATGGAAGCATAGCACATATCGAGCATTTATAAGTACTGCTTACAATACTTAAAAGGTTAAAATAGTTTATTTTAGCTCACAGAGCCTAAATGATATTTTAACCTTTGATATTTGTGGGAAGGAAGATCAATAACTTTTTTTTTAAAAGAAATGTAATCTTATGCCACAAAAAAATGAAAAGAAGATTTTATTTTTGGTTTCAAGAAGCTGAATATGAAAGCCAGTCCTTTTATGTTGAGGAACAACAATCGACATGTCTTTCAGGGAGCAGAATGGAATCTAACAGATAGCTGTGAAAGATTAAGAAGAAAAACAATGTCATGATAATGATTGAAATGGTAATAGCTAAACACACAGATCTTTCAAACCTTTTCATTTATCAAAAACAAGTTTTGAACTCAAGATTGGCATTCTTTTTTGCCTTTTGGAAGTGTTAAATTACATAGAAACAATTTCCATATAGAATGGGACAAATTGAAATGTAAATTGCATCAATAACATATGATACACAATAGAATATCTCCAATGCACTAGTGGTAAATCTAAGGATGAGTTTCTAATATTTTGTCATTTCATTTGAGCAATAATGTGATTATGACAAATCAGTTAATTTCTAAATTAAAAGGATGGAGAGATGATCCAAAAGGTTGACTGAAATGTGAAAGAAACATCTGAGCTTGCATTGTTTTATGTTCTCTGAGTCAAACTTCCTCTATTAGGCGAGCGGTTCCACAAAGGGCCTGTACTGCACTGTAATGCTGTTTGTTCTATGACTCTAAATTCTTTTATTAGCCGAGCGGTTCCATCAAAGGCCTGTACTGCACTAAATTGTTCTGTATTGTATGAGTGTAATTTCCTGTATTAGCCGAGTGGTTCCATAAAGTGCCTGTACTGCACTGGAATGTTCTGTGTTGTATTATTCTAGTGTCCGTTATTAGCCGAGCGGTTCCATAAAGGGCTTGTACTGCGCTCTAATGCCCCATGTTCTATGAGTCTAACTTCCTTTATGAGGCGAGTGGTTCCATAGACGGTCTGTACAGCACTCTAATATTCTATGTTGTATTTGTCAAACTTGCGGTATTAGCCGAGCGGTTCCATAAAGGGCCTGTATTGCGCTGTAATGTTCCATGTTCTATGAGTCTTGTTCTATGAGTCTTACTTCCTTTATTAGCCAAGCATTTCCATAAAGGTCCTGTACTGCACTGTAATGTTCTATGTTGTATTAGTCTAGTGTCCATTATTAGCTGAGTGGTTCCATAAAGTGCCTGTACTGTGCTGTAATACCCCATATTCTATAAGTCTAATCTCTTCTATTTGGTGAGCGGTTCCATAAAGTGCCTGTACTGCGCTGTAATGTTCTGCATTGTATTAGTTTAATTTCCTGTATCTCGATTAACGTCTGAAAAACCCAACTTCTGCCTGTTCATTTTTAGCGTTTAACTAAAGTGGCAGGTTGGTTGGGCAGCCAACGTGTTCCAAAGAGACAGGGTGAAGCTTTAAACTAAAATAAAGGATTGTGAATGCTGAAAATCTGAACCAAACACAGACATTGCTGGAGAAACTGTACAGGTCTGGCAGCGTTTGTGGAGAGAAAGCAGTGTCAACATTTCTGCAGAAGGGCCACTGGACTTGAAATGATAACTCTGATTTTTCTCCACATATGTTACCTGAACTGCTGAGTTTCTCCAGTAATTTCTGTTCTTGAAACTTTCATTATGATTATAAAGCTGCTTTATTGATTGGAAGACTTGATAGATTCAGGAACCAAATGATAGGCTGAGATCTTCCATGATTGAGCACTGCCAGCCTCCCCTCATTCCTGCAACCCCATTGACCTTCACTCCAAAGTCACCCACCCCAATACAAGGTCTCTTGTTTCCTCCACCCTTCGGCTGCTTCAAATGATCTCCTTCTCAACTTAGTCCAGCATCCCTTTGCCTCACCACCACCACCTCCTCTGCAGACCGACTGCTTCTGTGGTCTTCTCTGTCTGTGCCTAACCGAGATTGAGATTTTCAAGGAGATTAACCACATAATGCAAGTGTTAGAAGTGCACATGCTGAGGCTGCTGGCCTGACATTAATATATGGGCCACCTTTGCCCCCACAGTGAAATTTCAAGAGATGATCCATCAGAGCAGACATGGAGATTGATAATGATGAAGGTGGGTCATAAGAGTGTGCCCCTTTAACACAAGCTGCTGGCACCTCAGTTCCTCTACAGAACTCTGTAATTGCTAGAGGAGTCACCAGCTCGGGAGCAGCTGGCACTCACTTCATGCTTTTTGCAACATTTATGATCAGTTCAGGCTCAAGACTGTATTCTACACACACAGCACCCTGCTCTTGCATCGACTCAGACTGATGCTGCTAATAATGTTTTATGAGGTTGGCCAATTCACTGATGCTCAATTCAAAGCATTGAGAAATTGCGGAGCACAGGATATTAATTATCTCAACCAACCTCATCCCATGATTTCACAGTGCCCCAGGTAATTTTGACTTGAGGACACATATCTTGACCAGGTAGAATTGTCTGCTTCATGACTCCTGAAGACTTGCATTGCCATCCTGTTGAGCCATGGTAGATGGAATGCCCTCGATCGTCCAATAGGGACAAAGTCACACCCAACTCCACGTGCTTCAAAACCTCCAACTTTGATGTACTGTGCACTTTATGTTGTGGCACTATCTCTAATGATGCATGATGATTTATCAATGTGCTGCAGGATGCAAAGGGCCTGAGGCATCTTCCTCCTCTGACCCCTTGGGATCTAATAGGCTTGTCTAGTCTCCTGAACCTCAGTGGGGGAGAGGTGGGACAGTTGATAGATGCTTCTGCTACTTAAAATAATGAGATGCTAGCTAACGCATTCACAGCTCTTTGGATAGGAAACATTGCATTCAACCTGGAGATGCTGACATGTTTTCACTCTCTCTGCATTGATAAATTATTGCCGATGCTGCTAGGCAGTGTTCACATATCTTTGGGATGGAAGATTTGCTTGTGGAGTTTGCTGTTTTATTTAAGAAAAGGTAAAGATGGGCATATGCAAATGAATTGCATTTCAGGCAAGAGCTTTTGGGCAAATCAGACCGAAGATTGATGGAATTGCAACAGCAAAGCTGGAAGACTCTCTCTCTCTCCTGGTTTGTCTCTGCCTATTAAAAGACAATTAAAATAAACCAGGTAAATGTCTTATACTGAGTACTCAAAGTATCTCCAAATTTTGGAGGAGCAACTAAACAACCATGATCTCAGGATAAACCTAACATCTCAAGGATTCTAAAAATTACTGAAGTTTTAAAATTAGGAAGAGAGAATATAGTTTTCTCTAGAATTTAGAAGATTAGGGCATGTTCTCATCGAAGTCTCCTGGATATTATCAGGAAAAGACAGAGTAGAAAAAGATAAACTATTTCAACTGGTTGAGGAATCTAGAACTAGGGGCATGGTCTGAGAATTCTGGTGACAATATTCAGGAGAGATTTAGGAAGCACATCTACATACAAAGGGTAGTAGATGTTTGGAACTCTTCCACAAATAGCAGTAGATATTGGATCAGTTGTTAATTTAAATTTGACACCATTTTTAATTGTTGAGCAAAGTATTAAGGGATAGGGGTCAAAGACAGGTGTATCGAATTAAGCCATATATCAGCCACGATCTCATTGAATGGTGGTCTAGGCTGGAGAGGTTGAATGACCGACCCCTGTTCCCACATTTCTATGTTCCTAAGTTCTTGGCCTTCCTCCTTGTACTGGACATGCTCCCCTTTATAACTTTAAATCCGAATTTGAGTGTGTGTATTTGAGTGTGTGTGTGTTTGTTCCTTAGTGTGTGTGTTTTATGTAAGTGTCTGTTTTAGTTTGTATGTGTGGTTGAGCATGTCCCTGGTTAAGTATGTCTATTGTGGGTTAAATTGAGTGTGCGTCTTTGAGCATTGTCTTTGAGTATGTGTGAATTTGACTGTGTGTATTTGAGCATGTGCATATCTGTTTGAGTGTATCTTTGAATGTGCGTGTGTTTGAGTGTGTATGTTTTTGAGACTGTGTGTGTGTGTATGAGCATGTGTGTGGTTGACCGTGTATCTGTGTTTGAGTGTGTGTGTGTGTGTTTTGAGTGTATGCATGTTTGGGCTTAAGTGTTTGATGTCAGTATTTTGTCACTTTTGCTTACTTTTGGTAAGCAACATTTTCCTTATCCTTTCACTCAAGAAAACTTGTAATTGACTCTTTTGTTTTTGATCTACTGAATTGTTTAAATTGAAGTGTGATAAAGCTGAATACTGAAAAGAATTAGCAATCTGTCTTGCAGGCAAACGAGGTGATTAAAAATATCGGATCTTATTCAACATTCCTCATCCGATCAGAACAGTTCTTGTGCAACTGCAGTGTCTCTATCCCTAGATTGAGAGGCATGGGTTCAACAACACCTGTGTAATAACATTTCTGAACATGTTGATTAGAAAAGTAGAAAAAAAGGTCTTTCACTGAATATTCCCCAGTCAAACATTAGCAGATGATTATTCCACAATGAGACAAGATTGTTGTGCTTCCTCCATTCAAATCCCCCAGCTACACTGTCAATAAAGAACCACTACTTGTCCACTGACTCTTGGATGACTGTGCCAAAAGACTATAAGTTCAGGAAGCAGAATGAGGCCATTCAGTCCATCAAGTTTTGTCTGACATTCCATGACTGATCTGATAATCCTAAACTTACTTTTTGTCATTTACATAAATGATTTGGATGCGAGCATGAGAGGTACAGTTAGTGAGTTTGCAGGTGACACCAAAATTGGAG
>NC_057714.1:16088451-16141466 GCF_004010195.1 Chiloscyllium plagiosum | reverse complement strand
TGGGTTAGGAGGTCATATTGCAACTGTACAGGACATTGGTTAGGCCACTGTTCGAATATTGCATGCAATTCTGGTCTCCTTCCTATCGGAAAGATGTTGTGAAACTTGAAAGGGTTCAGAAAAGATTTACAAGGATGTTGCCAGAGTTGGAGGATCTGAGCTACAGGGTGAGGCTGAACAGGCTGGGGCTGTTTTCCCTGAAGCGTTGGAGGTTGAGAGGTGACGTTATAGAGGCTTACAAAATTATGAGGGCATGGATAGGTTAAATAGACAAAGTCTTTTCCCTGGGGTCAGGGAGTCCAGAACTAGAGGGCATAGGTTTAGGGTGAGAGGGTAAAGATATAAAAGAGACCTAAGGGGCAACTTTTTCACGCAGCGGGTGGTACATGTATGGAATGAGCTGCCAGAGGATGTGGTGGAGGCTGGTACAATTGTGACATTTAAGAGGCATTTGGATGGGTATATGAATAGGAAGGGTTTGGAGGGATATGGGCCGGGTGCTGGCAGGTGTGACTAGATTGGGTTGGGATATCTGGTCAGCATGGAATGGTTGGACCGAAGGGTCTGTTTCCATGCTGTACATCTCTATGACTCTATGACTCTATATTCCTGCCTTGATTACTAATTAAAAATCTGTCTCCACTTTGAATATTCTTGACTCAGCCTCAATTGCTCAGTGCAATAAAGATTGATTTACCTCTGAGAGAAGGTTCTGTCTCCTATGATTTCTGATTTCAAAGTTTCAAAATCACAGTCTCCCAAAAATTTGTAATTGTTATTAATGAAATTCTGTACAGTTTCCCTAAATGTTGATACCATCTGTTTATTTTCCCCTTTCGAAATATATTTCTTCTCAGGTTAAAGTGATTAGGAAAGGTTTGAAGAACTGCTTAAGCAGTGTTTGTGTGTTACCTTGTACTTTGTTGAGTTATAAAATCACCGTTGATAGGTTCTATTGTATGCAATATTGCATTTACTTGTTCAGCTTAAGATTTAGTATTTAATTTTGAAGCAATTCTGCATTTTAAAAAGTTTTTTACAAGACATCAAATCCTAAATTCTGTATGACCAATCTCTCATATTAGATCTTTAAGATAACATTGTTTTTTCTATCATGTTTGTCTTTGTGAGATTATTTCCTATTTTTCTTTTAAAGCTGTTTTAAATTTTCAGCACCTAAATGCTGATTGCACTATGTTGGTTTTTGCACATTTAATCTTGCAGTAAATCGCTGTTAATACATTTTCAGCTTCCAAGATTTGATAATTCTGCACTACAACAATTTTATCTCCATGTCCCTGTTTACAAACCTTTATGGATTATATGTATTATAGTAAAGCTGTATTATTTTACTTTCTTTGAAGCATATATCTTTATGCATCATGCTGGGGTTTTCTGCCTGTTTTGTGACTGAAGTGTTGACTTCTCACCCTTTGAAGGAATAATTGAGGTTTTCTACCTTCTGTAGCATAAGTCGAATGAGCAGTTTGTCTTAGGAGGATTGGTTAGACAGACTAGGTTGGTATCCACCAGAGAATCGAAGACTGAGGGTGACTGAATTGAAGTGTAAAAGATCCTGAATAGCCTTGTTAAGGTGATTTTGGAAAGGACGATTCCATTTGTGGGTGAGTCCAGAATTAGACATCTCTATTCTAACATTAGGAGTTCCTATTTCAGGACAGCAATGAAGATTAATTTTCTCTCAGAGGGTTTTGAGATTTTCAAACACTATCTCAGAAGCAGATGTATGTGGGGGTCATTAAATATTTTTAAGACAGAAGTGGATAGATTCTGATTTGGCAAGGAAATCAAAGGTTAATGGGAGTAGAGTGTGGAATTATGGGAATGTAGAATTCGAAAGACAAAGTGATCAGTCATAATTTTATTAAATTGCAGAACAGTCTTGAGCAGTCAAATTGTCTACTTCTGCTCCTATTTTATATGCTCAGGACAGTTCAAACAGTCAGCTGTGTCGAGCAATGTTTGGGGGACACCGAAGGAAGGCAGTCATGGGGTATCTTGACAATATGATCTTGAAGATTCATTCCAAATGCAGAGCTGTGAAGGATCTGGAAAGGTGCATCGTTTGGAAGACACTGTACTTGTTGATCTCAGAGAGTGCTAAATTGGCAGTCATGCCTGTCAGATGTAACTTGCTAACCTATGAAACTAGAAGAACTCTAGCTGGAAGAATAGGATTTTGTTGGAGTTTGCAGCTAAAATTAATTCCAGAAATGCTGAAGGGGAATGTCTGCAAAACAGGGAGACCTACTTTTATTGTATTGGATATTTAAAGAGCAGTTACTACTGAACACAGCTTGTTTGTAAATTTATGTTCGAATTGATGTCATGCAGCAAGGAATGTAAAAGGTGAAATCTCGTCCATTGATTTCTTCCAGTGTGGTCTTTAGGGGAGTTTGGCTGTTTTATTTTATTGGTCTCAAAGACAGTCTTAACATTGTCCAAGCAAAACTTTCAATATCTTATCATTGACTTTGACTGGCTTGCTGCACTGTAACAATAATGGAAAATATAAATTTGCAAGAAAAACTTTGATGGTGTCAAAGACTTAATATATTGCTGATTTCCCAAGGTGAAGATCATCATAAATGTTAGAAGTGGGGCTGATTTATATTTTGCTTGCAGATGGTCCGTAAGGCAGTGTATTGTTCTGTCAGTGCTCACCAATTATGAGGACAAAATCTGATGACTGTTTTGTGGAGTCTATCTGGAAATACTCACTAATTGGAGGAGAGGTCATCTAGGAAGTGGGGACCACTGAGTTACCCCTGAATATGAAATGAATAGCACCTTTTCTTTTGTTGTTTTCATTTTCAGGGCAGCCTGTGGTAGTCTCTTTCAGAAGACCTGGTGAAGAACTTATACATTCAGTGCCACATTGCTCAAGCATATTTGAAGGTTGATCTGGGGCTCTACAGCATTGAGCCCTGATTTCAACATTTTAACGAAACAGCCATCATTGAGCAGGAACATTAGTCTCCTACTTTGAGGCCTGCTTGAAAGCTGAGTTGGGCAATTCAGGGAATATATGAATGGTAGGTGTAGTATTAAAATAAATGACATCTGCTTTTAGTCCCTTTTTCCAATGTTAGTGAAACCACCATGTTAGCTTATAGCTAAAGTATTTAAATGCCAAATAGTACAATTCATTATTACCAGGTTAACTTACTTATCAGCGTAGATAATGAATTGTTAACACAGCACTATTCAGCCTTTTGCTACTGTAGTATAATGTACAACTCTACCATAACTGTTATCTTGCATTCATCAAGACCAGCTAATTTAAAAAGTTTTCTGCTAATCCTGGAATGTTGTGCATGCTGCTTTAATAGAACATAGAACATAGAACAGTGCAGCACAGAACAGGCCCATCAGCCCACGATGTTGTGCCGACCATTGATCCTCATGTATGTCACTGTCTTCTGTTGGCCAGCCAATTCTGTATCCATTTCTCCTGACCTTCCGAATGAGCCTACCATGGGGAACCTTATCAGATGCCTTGCTGAAGTCCACATACACCACATCCATAGCTCGACCCTCATCAACTTTTCTAGTCACATCCTCAAAGAACTCGATAAGGTTTGTGAGGCATGACCTGCCCCTCACAAAGCCGTGTTGACTGCATTTAATCAAGCCATGCTCTTCTAGATGGTCATAAATCCTATCCCTCAGAATCCTTTCTAGCACCTTGCAGACGACAGATGTGAGACTTACTGGTCTGTAATTGCCGGGGATTTCCCTATTTCCTTTCGTGAAGAGAGGAATTACATTTGCCTCTCTTCAGTCCTCAGGTACGACTCCAGTGGAGAGCGAGAATGCAAAGATTTTTGCAAGTGGCGAAGCAATTGCATTTCTAGTTTCCCATTGCAGCCGAGGACAAATCTGGTCCAGGCCTGGTGACTTGTTAATCTTTAATGTTTGACAAAATTTTCAGCACATCAGCTTCCTCTATCTCTATCCATTCCAGCATGCACACCTGCTCTTCAAAGGTTTCATTCACTACAAAGTTCATTTCTTTCGTAAAGACAGAAGCAAAAAACTCATGTAGGGCTTCCCCTACCTCCTCAGACTCCACACACAAGTTCCCTATGCCATCCCTGATCGGCCCTACTCTTTCTTTGGCCATTCTCTTATTCCTCACATAAGCGTAAAATGCCTTTGTGTTCTCCCTAATCCACTCTGCCAAGCCTTTCTCGTGCCCCCTCCTGGCTCTCCTTGGACCATTTTTGAGCTCCTTCCTCTCCTGCCTGTAATCCTCTAGAGCTGAGCTTGACCCTAGCTTCCTCCACCTTATGTAAGCCACCTTCTTCCTTTTGATGAGAAGCTCCACCGCTCTTGTCATCCAAGGTTCCTTTATCTTACCCCTTCTTGCCTGTCTCAGAGGGACATATTTATTCATCACTTGCAACAATTGTTCCTTAAACAGTCTCCACATGCCTATAGTGCCTTTACCATGGAACAATTGCTCCCAGTCCATGATTCCTAACTCATGTCTAATTGCATCATAGTTTCCTCTTCCCCAAGTAAATATTCTCCCATTTTGCTTAATCCTCTCCTTCTCTATAGCTACGTAGAATGTGAGGCAATTGTGGTCACTATCACCAAAATGCTCTCCCACAAGATCTGATACCTGCCCCGGCTCGTTTCTGAGCACCAAGTCTAGAATGCACTCTCCCCTCATCAGCCTGTCAACGTACTGAGTTAGGAAACCCTCCTGAACACATCTTACAAAAACAGCTGCATTCAAATCTTCTGCTCGAAGGAGGTTCCAATCAATATTGGGAAAGTTAAAGTCACCCATTACAATAACTCTACTACATCTACACTTTTCCAAAATCTGCCGACCTATGCTTTCTTCCATCTCCCTGCTGCTATTGGGGGGCCTGTAGTAAACCCCTACCGAGGTGACTGCTCCCTTGCTGTTCCTAATTTCCACCCATACTGACTGGGTAGGCAGATCTTCCTCGACAATGGAAGCTTCTGTAGCTGTGATACCCTCTCTGATTAGTAGTGCTACACCCCCTCCCTATTCTTTTTAAATGCTCTAAACCCTGGAACATCCTGCAACCATTCCTGTCCCTGAGAAACCCATGTCTCTGTTATGGTCACAACATCATAGCACCAGGTAATGATTGTAAAATATCATTGGAGTTCAGGACCAATATGATAGACAGCAGCAAATAGTGTAGCACTGTTTGAAGTGCAAGTATTTTGTTTATAGATTTGGATCACAAAATCTGCATTGAGAAATTAGCCATTGGACAACTCAACAAATGGAGTTATCAAAGAGAATCAGAGGGCTGCCTCGAATTTAAATTTGTCATTTTCTAAATGGCCTTTATAGCAAAATGTTACCTACACTATTGTGAGTGAAAAACAACAGATGAGAGTAAGAATTGACATTGGAGTCCTGAAAATTCAAGCTCCAATTCAACGTGATTTGCTATTACTATAGCATAGCTAACATCACACATTGTCAGTAGCTATACTGAGATAAAATGTTTCCCTTTTATTTACAGCCATACTCTATGTATTTTCTAGGAGAATGTGTTTATCACCTAAGCATTAATCTGCACTCCAGTGTTGTGTGTTTAATATTTGTATCCTTAATAATACTTGCACATATTTTCCCTGAATGTCAAGCACATGACACTTCTGCTCTTTCCATTGCTTTCAGGGAATACAGTTTAAGACAATGTCATACAGCTCTGCTGGTGGTGAGGGAACCACATGGCATAGTTGAAGAAATTGGACTCAGTCATCTGCTGTGTTTCAGACCACACATTATGTATAATAAAAGGAGCCAACTATTAGGGGTTTGCACTGTTTACCTGCCCAAGCCTCAGTAAAGCCTCAGAAAGTATGTTAATTGGTTCAATATAAAATATTGTTCTCATCAACTGAATTCTGCTTAGAGTCATAGAGATGTACAGCACGGAAACAGACCCTTCAGTCCAACTCGTCCATGCTGACCAGATATCCCAACCCAATCTAGTCCCACCTGCCAGCACCAAGCCCATATCCCACTAACCCTTTCCTATTCATATACCCATCCAGATGCCTTTTAAATGTTGCAATTGTACTAGCCTCCACCACTTCCTCTGGCAGCTCATTCCATACACATACCACCCTCTGCGTGAAAAAGCTGCCCCTTAGGTCTCTTGTATCTTTCCCCTATCACCCTAAACCTATGCCCTCTAGTTCTGGACTCCCTGACACCAAGGAAAATACCTTGTCTGTTTACCCTATCCATGTCCCTCATGATTTTATAAATATTCATAAGGTCACCCTCAGCCTCCGACCCTCTAGGGAAAACAGCCCTTGCCTATTCAACCACTCGCAAAAGCTCATATCCTCCAACCCTGGCAACATCCTTGTAAATCGTTTCTGCACCCTATCAAGTTTCACAACATCTTTCTGATAGGAAGGAGACCAGAATTGCATGCGAAAAGCGGCCTAACCAATGTCCCGTACAGTCGCAACATGACCTCCCAACTCCTGCACTCAATACTCTGACTAATAAAGGAAAGCATACCAAAAACCTTCTTCACTATCCTATCTACCTGTGACTCTACTTTCAAGGAGCTATGAACCTGCATTCCAATGTCTCTTTGCTCAGCAACCCTCCCTAGGACCTTACCATTAAGTGTGTATGTCCTGCTAAGATTTGCTTTCCCAAAGTGCAGAACTTCACATTTATCTAAATTAAACTCCGTCTGCCACTTCTCAGCCCATTGCCTCATCTGAACAAGTTCCCATTGTAATCCGAAGTAACCTTCTTCACTGTGCACTACACCTCCAATTTTGGTGTCATCTGCAAACTTACTAACTATACCTCTCACATCCAAATCATTTATATAAATGATAAAAAGTAGTGGACTCACCACCGATCCTTGTGGCACTCCACTGGTCACAGGCCTCCAGTCTGAAAAACAACCCTCCACCACCACCCTCTGTCTTCTACCTTTGAGCCAGTTCTGTATCCAAATGGCTAGTTCTCCCTGTATTCCATGAGATCGAACCTTGCTCACCATGAGGAACCTTGACAAATGCCTTACTAAAGTCCATATAGATATCATCTACCTCTTTGCCCTCATCAGTCCTCGTTGTTACCAAAAAAGAAAATGCTGGAAAATCTCAGCAGGTCTGGCAGCATCTGTAAGGAGAGAAAAGAGCTGACGTTTCAAGTCTAACTGACCCTTTGTCAAAGCCTTGACAAAGGGTCAGTTAGATTCGAAACATCAGCTCTTTTCTCTCCTAACAGATGTTGCCAGACCTGCTGAGATTTTCCTGCATTTTGTCTTTTAGTTTCAGATTCCAGCATCCGCAGTAATTTGCTTTTATTTTAACCCTCATTGTTCCTTCTACAAAAAACTCAATCATGTTTGTGAGAGATGATTTCCCACGCACAAAGCCTTGTCTCACAAATGCAAAATGGAAACACAAGTTATCTTTGGGCATGACCTAAAATTAAAATACGATTTTAAAAAATGATCTTAAACATAACTATTTTACTAAAATGATGATTAGTGCGATTTTTCCTGAATTTGTTTTGAAGGACAACATTTAGCATTTTTTTAAACAAGACATTGGTTTCTGTACCTTACAATGTGGTCTCAAACAAAGGACCAAGTTTTGTGAATTATTTTGAATGCACGCAAAGCATGGTATGATTTTAAAGCATCATTTAGAAAAACCGTTTGTGAATTTTCATCATTTTAAGATATGTGACAATAGAAACAAATATTGTAATCACTTCAATTAGGTGAATTACAAAATTTGTGACATTTATGACTTTGAAGTTGGGATGGTAGAGGCTTGGGAATTAGCATGGGACTGATTTCCTTTGAATTTCCACTCATCATAGGTACCTCTTGATCCAGTCTGATCTGGAGTGGGCAACATTTGAAGCTTTTCTTTGAAGCAGGTGGGCAACTTCATTAACTACATGACATTAATTCCCAGCTCGTAGAATAGCTGATGACTGACACATTACACTGAATGAAAATGGATGGGAAGCAACTTTGTATGTATGTGTAAACAACTGAGCATTTAAATAGTCTGTAGATATTATAGGTAAATATCACAGCTTGTAAAGGCCCTTGTATGTTTCTTTTTCCCACCAGTTGATACTTCAGAATTAAAGAATTTCTGCATTGTACTTAATTATTTTTTTCTTTATGAATATTCTTTATTGACAATGGTGGGTTTTGCGGTACAGATCCACTGAGTTAACATGATTAAAAGAAGAGGGAAGGCTGCACGCAGCATCAGTAAGGCCCTATTGTCCATGGAAAATCCATGATGAAGAGTGAGTCTTCAGAATATGCCTATATACCAATGCAAATTCTGCTACAGCTTTTAGAAAAACAGCATGTCAATTTTCATCATAGTTAAGATGTTTTATAGTAACAACAAATAATACAATTACTTTAACCCAAAATGAGGTGAATTTGTTATGTGGAATTTTATTAGCTTCACCAGAAGGACCTGTTCAGTCAGGACATGACTGCAACAATTGAAAGTGTGGTGCTGGAAAAGCACAGCAGGTCAGGCAGCATCTGAGGAGTAGGAGAATCGACGTTTCAGGCATGAGCCCTTCATCAGAATGACTGCAACAAATGATTATTTCATGTCTCTCAAATAACCTTGTGGTCATGTAACCATTCAAGTGACAACCAAAGACTTTAACCGAGCCCAAGACAGTGGAAATTTGTCAGAAATTGAGCACTGCAGTAATTGTAATCATCCTGATTTTGTAACATCTCCTGATCTTGAAAGGCTAATTTCCAAATAGGCAACATCTGAACTTAAATAAAAATTTAACATTTGAGTCTTAAAATCAGAAATAGAAGGATAATAGTTTTGCTGTGTTCCTAATGAGAACTTGAGAGAAGCTTGAATTAAAGTTGACAACAACGATAAGAGGTTATTCCGTTGTTCTCCAAATCATGCTCTCTTCAGGATGGGCTCTACACTTGGTGCATGAGTTTGCTAAATTTTTTAATTATAAATGGCCAACACAAGTTCGAAAAGTTGATTGAACTGTCTTCTTCTGTTATTTGTTTGAATGGTTGTATTTTTTATTAAATTTCAATTAGTCTTTGTATCACAGTAATTTTTACTACCCTCTGTCTTCTTCCAGCCAGCTAACTCCTAATCCAAACCTCCAACTCACCCTCAATGCCATACCTCCATATTTTTTGCAGTTGAGCCTTGAGAATTTTGTAACAAAACATAGAAGACTGAAGATATAGGAAAAGGAAACTGAAACAGACACTGCTGGAAACGTTCAGAGAACTAGGAGTAGCATCGACAGAGAGAAGTGACAAAGTTAAAATTTCAGGGATTTTTGACTTCCAGGCAATATGAAATGTATATCTTGGGAATACACTTGGGCTTTTCAAGGATTTACTGTTTAGGCTTTAGACCAAGACTGATGAACTGTTTGAAGATATGATGGTATTTAGAAGGGTAGACAGTTGATTATCAGTTCTAGCTGTACTCTCCAGCAATCATCTTCTACCAGTAAAAAACAATGAACCAAGCAATAGAGCAATGAAAGCAAATTCTGTGTTTAGTAATATAGCCAATGGTTTTATTTGCTCCACCTTTTCATTATCTCCAGCTGAGCAGACCAGCCAATTCTTACTCTATCAGTTTAATTTAGCCAGTTAAAAATTGTTCCATCTTTCTTTGAAGGCTTCATTTTGAGAGTCTTCAACAACCAATTCCTCAAAATGGAATATGGCCACCAACTTTTAAGAGAACCTATTAGAGAAAGAGGAAGAATAATTAGCAATCTTGGCTTATTTCCTGATCGTTCACCAGTTTTAACATGTTTCTGTCCCTATCACAATAAAGCATAGCAAAAAAAACGTAGTAAATAACTACATATGGTGTGCACTTTACATTTACTCATGGAATTTATTTCAGCCAGGAGACAGCTATGTTTTCAAATCTGCATGATCACTTTATTGTTGATGTCAAATTAATTCGAATGGCTACTTGGAAGAAATGTGAGATTCAAAACTGAAAATTGCAGCAATATCGATGTTTTCAGGCAATAAGCTATTTCATTAGAACCAAAAAAATACTTTAGAACGTCCATATTAGATGGGAAATTACTGGCTAATTTAGATTTTGTCCCATTCTTGCCATAATATAGAATATAGCTGAAAATGTGATTTTAGTCCATTTGTGGTTTAGCTTGTTTTATTTTCATAAAAGACAAATATAAGCTTTGACTTCCCGAAAAGACTGGTAAATGTGCAAGTACAGAGATCTCAGAATATACCAGAGCTCTCCAAAATCATCTTAGCCATCCCCAGATATTTGAATGTTATAATGCAAAATTGTTAACCCACATCATTGTGTTAGTAGCATTCTTTGTATGAGAGTGATTTTAGATAGAGATATAGCCTGAAATGAAAGTAAAAGTGTATGGAGCTGAAATGTGGCGGAACAGCAGCAGTATTGGTAGGGCTGGATGGAAACGAGCTGTGACAGAGATTGAATTCAGTTGATCATATCAGCAAAGCAGTCATCATCAGCACAGGAGACCTGGGACCATCAGCCTGTCTCCTGGCAGTGATCATTGCAGTGTCTGACATCAGGCAGGTGATGTTAACGCCAGTGCTGAAAAGGGGGCATGAACTATGATCAGAGATAGACTCATCAATAGAAATCCATTTTGTTGGTGCACCGTCGATGTCACCAGCCTCACACTTTTCAGTGCTGTGGCATTATGATGAAGGTTACAGGACTCCATTTGGTTTTATGAGTCTATTCTGTCAGGTGTCATTGCTACAGCAATGACAAGGTGGCAGCCACCACTTTGCACAACACTCACTTGCTTTTTATAGCTGCAGCATTCATATGAATTAAATAAAAAATGAGAACAAATCAGGTTAGAATCTTAGTATTTACTTGGCAGTTGAGTGTTTTCATTGAAAGCTTTTGGCTGAAACATACAGCCATTTAGCAAGTTTTTTTCTCAGCAGGTTGACGAGAGATATATCTTCTTACCCTTTTAAAAGCAGCAAATGTAGAAATCACTTTTTATATAAAACGCTGTGATAAATAATTGATCTCTTATTGCTGTGTCAAACTGTTTTGTCGAACATACACTTTGGCATTTCTTAACACTGAGTTTGCTGGGAAGTGACACTAATGTATCTGTGTTTTTACACTTGTTTACAAATAGAGGCAGTCAGCCTCCTTGCTTCAGATGCATAGGTGCAGACACAGATGTGACTTGCCTGAACACATCAGCAACAAAAAGTATGCAATGTTAAAAATTTATAAATGCACCATTTTTATTTCCAAGGTAACAAAAGAATGAGATTGCACCAGTGCCTAGAGATGCAGAAAAGCTCAAAAGGAACAGTGTTTGTGGAACAGATCAGAGAATGCTGATGGCTGTTAAAACCTACAGAAGTATCGCACCTGAAAGCAACAACAGCACAGTCATTCTAAGAACCCAACTTGTTTCATATGTTACATCTCAGGAACAATCAAAATTATTTCTGAGAGTAATTGAGTTGCAATGTCAATCGAGTTGGATGTTAAGTGATACATTTTGGCGTACGTACACTTCAACACGAGACATGACATAAATTCAAAAGTAAGAAGTCAGTATTGTTTTTGTATTTGTTTCAGTGTACTTAACATTAATGCAAGCATCACTGACCTTGGAATTTCAACTTTCCAAAAGGTTTGTCATCTTATACTGTGCATTCTTTGTGTGCTATAAGGGGTGTCTACAGACCTTGCACACTTTTACATTGGCGGCCTTATAGATGAGGACATCAGGTTAGATGGAGTGAATACTTTCAAGGATTATGTAGAGTAAGCAAATCGTGATGTCAGTCATTGTGTCACATTATTTTAATGCCTATGCTACTAATTTCGTGCTCAATGCTTCAGCTAATTCTGTCTCTTAATCATGCATAGCTGATTTTTTTAAATTCACTCGTGGGAGTCGCTGCCTGTCTCTAGCTGCTCTTGAACTGAGTGGCATACTAAGCCATTTCAGTGGACAGTTGAGAATCAACCATATTGCTGTGGGTTTGGAGTCACATATAAGCGAGATAGGGTGAGGATGGCCGATTTCCTTTTTTGAAGGACATTTGTGAGCCAGATAGGTTTTTCAAACAATCAACAATAGTCATCAGTAGATTCTTAATTCCAGACATTTAAAAAAAACAAATTCCACCATCTCCTGCAGTGGGATTCAAATGCAGGTCCCCAGAACATTAGCTAAGTTTCTAGATTAATAGTCTAGCAATAATACCACTAGGCCTTCATCTCCTCTCTGCACATTCAGCATCAAGAAGGAACTCTCAACATTATGATTTAAAAGGATCATCATCAACCAATTCCAGTTTAGTTGCTGATTGATTTCGACTGACAGTGTCTACAATTGTAGAAGTGTTTAGTGCTTTCCTTCGATAATAAGATCACAAGGCAGAGGAGCAGCAAGAAAGGCAGTTTGGCTCATTTAGCCTGCTTTTCCATGCAATAAGATCATGGTTGATCTGATTGTAGCCTTTTTAGAATTGTTTACAGTGAGTAGTATGTGGCAGTTGCTAAAGGACTTTAGTCCTGACTTCAAGATTTCTGTACAAACCAAATTCAAACCACAGAGGCTTATTTAACCAATTCCAGATTGGAATACAGCATGGCCAGAAGAATGAGCAAAGGGCATGCATGTAGTTAAGGCACAGAGGTTTAATGGGTATTTTAATTTTCATGTAAACTGGGATAAGCAGACTAGTACATATCAGAAAGTAGTGAATTTGTTGAGCATGTTTTTGTAGCAGTATTACCTGGAAACAAAAAGGGGAGTGCAATATTATATTTACTAGTGAATAATGAGCCAGGTTTAATTTGCAGCTGATTGGTGCATTGACAAATCTCTAATAGTGATGAGATTAGATTAGATGCCCTACAGTGTGGAAGCAGGCTCTTCGGCCCAACAAGCCCACACTGACCCTCCAAAGAGTAACCCACCCAGACCCATTTCCCTCTGACTCATGCGCCTAACACTATGGGTAATTTAGCATGGCCAATTCACCTAGCCTGCACATCAAGACATTTCTGATGAAGAGCTTACGCCCGAAACATTGGCTCTCCTGCTCCTTGGATGCTGCCTGACCGGCTGTGCGTTTCCAGCGCCAACTTTTTGTCTCTGATCTCCAGCATCTGCAGTCCTCACTTCCTCCTCCATAATATGATCAGAACCAATGTAGTGTTTGTTATAGGGAAAGATGAAACAGCTACTAAGTTCCCAGAATGAAGTAAGACTGACATCAAGGGGATGAGACTTTAGACAGACTATACACTATACACAGGATAAATCTGTTAATGGTTAAAATGACAGAAGATAAGTGAGCGATGCTCAAAAAAAGAACTTAATATCATACAGAATCAGTTTATAGCCTTAAGGGACAAGGACTCTATTTGACAAAAAAGACAGTTATGGATGACAAAGGAATAAGAGACAACATAAAACTAAAGTAAATAGCATAAAAAAATTCAAAAAAAAAAGCACAGACCTCAGAGATTGGGGCAGACAAAAAGAACTGGAAATTCAGAAGGAACAGATAGTAAAAGCTTTAGAAAGAGAATATTCAAAGAAGATGTCACGGGATATTAAAATCAATGCAATTTTTACTGCAATAATATTAGACAAAGGTGATCCATCAGGATCAATGAGCTTCCCTTGAAAACTGATACTGTTATATTGTCAAAGAAAATAAGGAAAGGTGGATATTTTGAACAATTACATTGTGTCATTATTGTCACAACAAGTGGATATATTCACCACATAGTTAGTGAACTGTAGGTTACGTTTCAACCCACAGTACTCCAGAAATATTGTAGCTTTTTAAACAGGCTAAATGCTTGGTTACTGCAAGTTATTACTGAAGATTCTTTGGCAATAAGGGGAAGAAGTTGTTAACAAGAAATGACAGATTCCAAGATTAATACCAATACAGATAAGATAAAATGAGAAACTTCACAAGAGAAACGTCACAACAAGTCTCTGTGATGCGCCTTGCTTAAGTTTCTTGTTACTGAAATGGAAATGTTCACATTTGAAATCAGAGCCTGGAACTATGATGGCTTCTGTAGTTGAATAGCTGCTTGTACAGGTCATTTCTTTGGATAGCAAATATTGGGGAACATGTAGGTTTGTTACTTTGATTGTGTAAATGTGGCACTTTTACCTGTCTCATTATTGTAGAGCAGATCACCAGCTGTTTCAATATCCACTTTTTGATTTTTCTCATTTTTTATCATTTTTTTTCATGTTTTCTCTTTACCTGGAACAGTGTTTCCTTCCAAATGGACAAAGCTGGAATTGTTCTTTGCTTTTTTTTGAAAGCATTCTTATCTTCAGTATTGCTGAAAATAAAGACACACTTTATGTTTTACAGCAATACTTGAGTTTTATTCTACTAAGCGATTATTTGTAACTGACAAGTTAAAATGACCATTGTTACACAGTACCCTATGCAAAAAACAAAGTCATGATTCACTTAAAGCATTGGCAATTTCGTGACAGTTCATCATTCACCTGTAATTCTTAGATTTTGTTCTGGTTCATGACAAATTTACAGTCTCAATGAGGAAGCAAGGAAGCTGACTAATTCCCAGACCAGAATTTTCATATGTCCATGTCTGTAGTTACATAATCAAATGACTTGTAGCAGCCATGTTTTTAGTTTCTTGCTCAGTTATATTATACTCAGCTCTTTTTATGGGGGGATGATAACTTCATCAGCTTTTCCTAGAAATTATCAAAGCATACTATATGATCTTGACAGCACATGCAGCTTGTGAAGATGTTCTCATGCTAGACATTCCAAGCAAACTAACATTGAATTGGAGATGTAACTCAGGAAAATAATGAATGCAAAACAACAGTAAGGTAGAAAATAATTGTTTTCAAGAATGGCAAATCCCCGAGACAGGAATCTCCAGGTTTTAAAGGGAGTAGGTGAAAACATCATGAAAGGCCTAGCTATTGTCTGCCGAAGTTCTCAATTCGTGAAGCACTTCTTCAGAGGGAAAATTGAATAAGTCCCTCTGCTATTTAAGAATCTTGGGAGAGGAAAATGAGAAAAATTATAGATCTGTTGGCTAAGCATTTTGTTGTTAGGAAACTTCCGAAGTTCTATCATTAATTAGGTGACTGAATACCCTGAAATGTTTTAGGTGATCAGAGTGAACCACACAAATTTGGAAAGGTTTGACCTTGAAGAATATGATTGATTTTATAAAAAAGAGTTGCTAAAGTAATGAACAATAATGTTTATGGATGCTATTTTTGTGTAATTCCTGAAGTTTTTGATAACCACCTTCATATGAGACTGTTAGAGTTGAAGCCAAGGTAAATTATTGATCTAGTTAGAAAATGATTGACTAGCATAAGACAGTGAATATTAATAATGGGTAGTGATCACATAGTCAGCTTGTGGCAAGTAATGTCCTGCAATGACCTCTCGTGGGGCTGAAGAGTTCATTGTTGCTCTGGCTGATGGGACAGAAAGCCATCAACCCAAAGACAAAAAGATGGGTGGTACTGTAAGTAGTAAAGTGGATAAAGCATAAAATGATAAATATATTATTAGATTATGTGATTAAAGTGTTTTTGACTTTGAATTCCCTGACTCAGAAGGCAGTGGAGACAGGATTGTTGAATATTTTTAAGATAGAGATTGATTCATGTTGGCAAGGGAATCAAAGTTTTTGGGGATAAGAAATTGGCGAGCTACTTTTTAACTTGAACCTCAGTGTTAAACAATGTGTGAGATGTCTAAGTTCCACTAAAGATATTGTCACTGAAATCTGGCTGAAACCTGCTGCAGCTGGACCTGTAGCCTCAGAGCAGGTGAAGTGCCATTTTGCCAGTGGTAGTGAAGGCGATTGAACCAACGAACTTATATGCATCAGTTGTCTCAGATTGAAACTGGACATATTTGTGCTGTATCGTTACTTATTTACTATTGCATGATGGAGTCCACTAACATTATCAATTCAAGGGAAGCTGACTATATCTCATTTTCTCTTACAAGACATCATCAGAAATCTTCACCATGGTGGAGAATGCCATTGACTGCATGTGCATGACTTTCCAGGTATCACATGTTTAGTTTCCACTTCCTCATTATATCCAGCTGTCCTGTTCCTAAATAGGATGCCTTGGATCCTAGCTACAGGTATTGATGCCTTTATTCTGCAGCATTTGGCTATTGAGCCACTAAACTGAGGAGAGTGGTTTACTGGTGACAAGAAATACCTGCTCACGCCATGGCATATAATTCTGTTCCACAACCCCTGCCAATGTGAGCAACATGCATACAATGGAAAGCATGCATCCACACTAAAGGGGATACAGTCTTTCATTGACATGCAGAAACAATGCTTCCACTGTGGGGTCTGCTCTGAAAAAGCTCCGAAGTACTCAGCAGAGTGGGTGTCAAAAACTTGTGATGTCTGCTCCATGTTGTACAAATTTGCCACCATGCGAGCATGATACTTATCACAAGCTATACGGTGAGCAGCTTAGGCACAGGAGGAGGAGCAATGGAAAAAGGAAGAAAATGGAAGAAAATGTCATATGCAGGAGGCAATGTAGACAGGCCACTTCTCACCAGGTCTGTATAAGCAAAGAATTTAATTCTCTTTATTTGAGGGGTTGGGAACAGCACTGAACACTGCACAATCATCAATGAAGGTTCTCACTTCTGATTTCAAGTTCGACAGAAGGGTATTGATTATGGTTGGACTGATGCTATCGACCTGAGGAATTCCTGGAGCTGAGCTGGTTGGCTTCCAAAAACTAGAACCATTTTTCTCTGTGCTCAGTAAGACTGCAGTCAGTGGAGAACTTACCCCTTGATTTCAGTTTTACTAGGGTTTCTTGCTGTCATATGCTGCCTCAATGTTAATGGCAGTTCCTTATGCCTCACTTCAATTTAGTCCTTTTGTCCATAGTTAGATTGAGATCTGGAGCTGGGTAGTCCTGGCAAAATCAGTGAGCAGGTTATTATTATATGTGTATCACTTGATAATACTACTAAACACTCTTTCCATCACTTTATTGATGGGTGTACCTTGTTAAATTAAGGCCTTCAGAGCTACATCTGAAAATCTTGGAGCCCACTCTTTCCAACGTTGTCCCATTATTACATTCTTTCCTGGTCAAAGTGAGTTAAACAATGACTTCCAGTGCCTGTTCCAACTATAAAGCATCTTCCCTTAAAGTAGCACTGGCTCGGTTTAACTGATTACTTCTCATGAATTTAGACATCATGCTGAGGTGTCCAGCCATTTACTGGAAATGACCCAATAATTTAATCTGATTAATTAGCAGAAAGCACAAAATTAATGCTCTGTTTCCATTGATTGATTGTCACTTGTACCGAAGTACAGTAAAAAGCATTGTTTACACGCAGTACAGGCAGATCATAGTAAGCAAGGATGTACAGAACAAAAGATTTAGATGGAGGTAATTCTCAGTTCTGAGAAAGTGTCACTGGACCTGAAGTGTTAACTCTGATTTCTTTTCACAGATGCTGTCAGACCTGCTGAGCTTCTCTAGCAACTTCTGTTTTTGTTTCTGTCAAATTTAACCCACTGTAACAATTAAATGGTAATCATATTGAGTAATAAGAAAATAAGTATTAAAGAGCTTTTACTATAGGGATGCTCACAAAAGGAAATGCAACTTTTTACTTAAAACTATTGCAATGTGAGGAACTGCATTCATGTACACAAAACACCCTGCTAGCTTTCTAGTCAAATAGAAAATGTACTTGTGTTCAAGGCAAGTCTGAAGGAAAGTTATCTCGGAGATTTGGAGGGATCTTTTGGTCAAATATCTATGAATTGTAAAGTTCGACCTTTCAATAATTGGCATTGTATTTAAAGAATTTCTTGGTGACCTTAACTTACCTCAATGGTAATTTTTTCAATAAATGTTATACAAGTCTATTTTGAAATGTTTTTGTTTGAAAGATCTCATCCATATCACTTCCCCGCCGCATCACAGCATGCGTTGTTTGTCCCCTGCATTGTTCAACTCCATTAACTCCATTTGCTGATTTCCTGGCTATAGGTGATCAAAAAGTAATCAGAAAGAACCAGGATGAAAACTGTGGAATGCTGGTCTACTGGTGTGCACCAGGCTATCAAAGATGGAGCACTGAGAATCACAAGATATTGCTCCTTAGGCCTCATCTAAACATTCAGGGTTAGCTGCTGACAGCTGTCAAACTCCACTGATAAAAGAATCCAGTTTCAGACAGCCTGCCATTGAAACAGTTTCTCTCAACTCCTTCAAGGGGATGATAGCATGAAGGATGCTGATCATGACCAAAAATGGTAGATGGAATAGTACAGACACCTCGAGAGTTTTACACTACTCCTGAATCTGCAGAAATTAAAAATAAATTCACTTACGTTTTTGGTACCTGCCACAAGCTAGGATGTATCCAGTGCCTGAAAACATGAATATAGATCCTTTATTGGGGCTGTTAAACAGGGCAAATTGGGGAGTCCTGGCTCACAGATATAAACATGAGATTTGGAGAGTCTCCTCACTCTCTAGGGACTGGCTCTGAGCTGGCTGGTTGGAGTCCATGTATTGTACACTTGCAAATAATGGGTGACTTAATGATGGCATAACAAGCCTTTATTTCACTTACTAACATTCATAAGAGGGCCAAATGTTTTAGTGTTGGATGAAGTTGAGCACTTTGAAATGTGGCCCTTTTTAATTTATACAATCAAATATAATTGAATTTGAAAATCAGTAAGTTGTCACAACCACACCAGACATATCTATATTGTAGTCTCTGAACTGCAAATTACTATAAATAGAACATAAACTGCTAGAACATCTCAGTGGAGAGAAATCAGAGTTAATGTTTCAGGTCCAGTGACCCTTCTTCAGAACCCTGTTTACAAAAATGTCTCTTAGGTGATTAAGCAGATGAAAACAAACCATAACGGGGAAGATTGCACACGGCTGATGGAAGTTTTAGGCTTGGTGGTTCTTTTGTCTTTCCATACTTTAATCTATTCACATATTTGAACTCAACCAACATAAAGGACAATAGCCTTCTTCTGCAGCAATTTATTTTTATACCAAATGCTTCCATTATGTTGATGTTATGATCTCAGCTGACTGTAATACTGGACAATTCAGACCCCAGAGTGACAACTGGCTTGATAGATCATACGTTTCATTGTTCTTTTTGTTTACCATGGAGGTCAGTCACTGAACATACTCACAAGAGGCTGCCAATGTATTTTTCACAAAAAGAACGCATACTTTTATTGCAAAATGTAGTAACAAGGACAATCTGAAACAGGTTCATTCCAAATATTAGCAAGATAGATTCAACCCTTTTTAGCCTCATCAAAAACTTTATACACACACAACTCTCAGTAAAAGCAATTAATTTCTCCATGCTAAAGTCTTTTGTTCAGCTGACATGCTGTGGTTAGTCTCTGGAGCTTTTCTCTCACTCACTTCTAAGCACCTTCAGACCAAATGTGTGGATTATCAGTTTTCTAGCCTGTCTCCTTATTAACTTAGTACTTCACTCTCCCTGTCTCGTACCCATGCACACAAACAAAGTCATAGAATTTCCATGTGCTTCTATCTATATCTCGCTCTCTCTCTCCCCCAGTGTTATTGGATATCTTCTTGGTAGGCAACAGCCCAACTTTGTTGAGTTTTAACAAATGCTTTACATTATTTACTCCCAGTTCTACTCCAAAACTAGAAATCATCATTAAAAAATGTATTTACAAACAAATCTAACATTTCCCACTAAAATTTACAAACTCAAAGATGAAATTAAAACTATATTTTCCCGATTCTTAACAGACAAAAAACAAAACAAACTTAAAGTGATGTATCATTCCTCCAGATATATCTAGATATATCCCTTGTCTAATTGGTTTGGGAATTTGAGTAGAAAGTAAGGTCTGCAGATGCTGGAGATCAAAGTTGAAACTTTATTGCTGGAACTTAAAGTGATGTATCATTCCTCCAGATATATCTAGATATATCCCTTGTCTAATTGGTTTGGGAATTTGAGTGCATAATAGGAAAAAAGGCCTAGCTACTATCAGGTCACTTGACTCAAACTGTTAACTCTGCTTTATCTTCACAGATGCTACCCAACCTGCTTGATGTTCGATAGTAGGCTCATGGTCCATGAGACCCAGGTGGCCAAGAGCTGGCAGTCAGCCTCTGCAAGGTAGACAACAATGGTACCGCCCTTGTCAGCATGTTCGAGTTAAAGTTAGAATTGGATCTGAATAATTTCAGAGGGAGAGACATTATAGTGGGTAGGGGAGCAGAGTAACTAAGGTGAACAATGTCAGATCAACAGTTTTCAGTGAAGAGGTTGAGTATAACAAAGCAACCGGCGGAGTGGTCCAAATGGAGGGATCATGTTGAAGGTGAGTGATGGGGTCTGTAGAATTGGGAGAGGACTCCTGTCCAAAGAAATAGACAATAGACAATAGGTGCAGGAGTAGGCCATTCGAGCCTGCACCACCATTCAATATGATCATGGCTGATCATCTTTAATCCGTATCCTGTTCCTGCCTTATCTCCATAACCCTTGATTCCACAAATGTACGCAGAAAAGTTCAATTTATATTGTACTCCATATTCATGAGGGAGGGCATAAACATAGAATTCCAATAGTGTGGAAGTAGGCCATTTAGCCTATCAAGTCCACACCAACCACCAAAGAGCATCCCACCTACCCTTAACCTGTCACTCTGAATTTACCATGGCTAATCCACCCATTCTTAGACACTATGGGTAATTTGAATGCTGTCTCATTTTTACCGTATCAGTAGTATATGGTAAAAATGACAAATAAAAAGCTACTCTACTCTACTCCCCACATCTTTGAACTGTTGGAGGCCACTGCAGCACCTGGAGGAAACCCATGCAGACACAGAGGGGATGTGCAACACAAGGGCGGAATTGAACGCAGGTCCTTGGTGCTGTGAGGCAGCAGTTCTGAGCCACCCAGATAAAACAGATAAAACTTTGCCGAGTACTCAGTATTCAACATCAGAGAGCGGAGGGTGAGCAGGTATGGTAAGTATCTGACAAAGGGTGGATTGAGGAAAGGGGAGTCAGAGGGAAGGCAAGGGGAGGAAGATTCCAGAGAGACCTCTGGGTACTTCTGAATTGTTGCAGCTTGCATCCCTTAGTACCTGAAACAAAGAGATTAAGTTTCTTGATAAAATGTTGAATGAGCCAAACGATGACGTAGAACGGAGGCAGTTTTGGTTGGTGGGGGGGGGGGGGGGGGGCAGATCTGCTTTAAATGATATTGTATGGTATTAGTAATATACAGATTAATACAGTGTCCATGTATCTTATACACATCTTCCTTGTATTTATTAGTGATATATCACTATTAGTTGTCTCTCAAAATATTGTGCTATTGTATTTGTTATTGACATCAGTGTGATTCAAGTGCCATAATAACATTCTCCTTATGTTACAAGACTCAAACCTTGATGGATATTGAGAAGGGTGTTGAGACAATTCAAAATGTTGACAAATCAGATATTCCCTCTCCAGAATGCATCGTACCTTTCAATAGTTTTTGAAATTCTTGCAATTTTACAGAAGGATTTCCTATGTGAAAAATATTCCTACATTCAGAATATATTGAGATGCAATACCTGAATTTCAGAACAAATAACCTAATGGATCATTCCATTTTTGTTTACTGCAGTAACAGTGAGCTTTTGTAAGTTATTTGAGTGAAAATGTTTGAGCCTTAAGTCAGCACTATTCCTGTGTTCTGAAGTTGACAAAGTATACCTTTATTATTCACATTCTGCAGAGATCGACTACTGAGAGAAAAAGAAAGAGCAGTCATGAGGAATCCAGAATCTGGGCATTGTGATTTACAAAGGTAATTTGTTCCCTAAGGGCTTCTCTTAAGCTATGCTGTCGGCACATGAAAGACAGTTTCTGTTAAGATCAGTTCTACCCATTTCCTAGTGCACTGGTATCGAAGAACTAACCCAGTGCTGCACTCTAGTTTGCTATTATCTGAACATAAAAGTTGAACTGGACATTAATTTTTCAGCACACAGCTGTGGAGGCCCAGACTGTTCATTCACATCACAGAAGAAAGGTCTATTAATTTAGTGAGATCATAATCGGCAGAGATTCAATTATTTGTGAGCCTAACCATAATGCTTTGGAAGGACAGGCCATATATTAATAGCTATATTTATTTGTGTGAACACACAACTCATAGAGTGTCGGAGAAGAATGCAACCATGAAGTATGTATTTCAACACGCTACATGAATTTTAGTTTGATGCTTGTTTGACACAATAGTTTTTTGTTCAGTTCTAACTATGCTGCCTTGCACTAACTCATAAAATTAATTCCCATTTACTTGAATTGTCAGATATGCGGATTGTTCTGACCCTGACTTGAACTCATCAGCTGAAATGAAGTTGTTCAGCGAGCTGGAGAAGACAAAGCTTAGTTCCAACAAATTAATCAACTCCATCAGACTTTGCTGTAGAGTTGAAATGGTCCATATCCTACTGACCCTGAACAGCTTTAGATTCACTCTGTAAATGAAATCTATCACCTCTGACTCAGATGATACTAAGTTATGAGCTTTTAAATTTAATTCTGTGTATATCCCAGTTTGTTCAATTTAATGTCATGTTCTGTAATGTGAACAGTAGCTTTCAGCGATATTTGCAGTTTTAATACTGTGTACTAAAAGTTCTGGAAATACCTTTTTTTTTAATGCTTACCTTTTAAAAATAGAACTTGACCTAAATTTTAGCAACAACGTCTTGGAATGTGGCAAAGAAATTATTTTGGAAGTACACAGCTGGTGTATTATGACATGAAAAGGTTCCATTTAAAAGGATAATTAGCTTTTATGTGTCCTATTTCATAATTCAAATATTTTTATCATTGGTTTGGGTGTACATTTTTGAGTCGGAGACCTTCCATCAATTGGAAATTCAGGGGTGCACTGTCTGCAATTTGCGAACCAATAAAATGAATTGTTGAAAATACATGAGCTGTTTACCCCATGAATTGCTGATTTACACTGCCAGTGGGCAAGGCTCTGACTTGAAAAATTACTCCATTTATCTTTTCATAACATTTCTGACTGTGCAGATCTTAAAGTGATTGTCAAGAGCACAGTGACAATCCGATTGGCTGTAGTACTATAATCAATGACTTATAGGACTAGATAAATACAAATTCAATAAATTCTCAATAATATGTGAAGTGCTAATGAAGAGGATAGAGAGAGCTTGAAGAACTAATGTGATTTAAGGAGAATGCTACTCCACAGTGGAAAATGTAGATTTTCTTTAAGTGGTAAGATTCTTCACTGATATTGTCAACCATGTGTTAAAAGAAGCAAAGCTTAGGTAAAGAGAATCACATTAGAAAAATATCAAGCACCCAGGAATGTAGTTCCATGGTCTAAATTAGAGCACTGATTTTTGCCTGTTTGCAGGAGATACCATGAGTAATATATCCCGATTTTCAGTTGTGCACACTTGAAATTCACAATTAATACTATTTATGGGATGTGGGCATCACTGGCAAGGCTAGCACTTGTTGCCTATCCCTAATTGCCCAAGAACTGAACAATGTACCAGGCTTTTTCAGACAGCATTTCAGCATCGGCCACAATACTGTGGATCTGAAGTCACATGATGGGCACATTTCCTTCTTTAAAAATGCTAGTGAATGAGAGGCTTTTTTTAAAAAAAAAAACGGTCAGGAGGATATTTTCATGGTTTTCATTACAAGGAAACTTGCTTTTATTTCTAGAGTTTTCATGAACTGAATTTAAATTTCTTTAGCTGCTGTTTGGTGATATTTGAGTGACATCCTGAGAACATTAGCCTAGGGTTTCTGGATTATTAGTCAAGTGATATTACCTGTCTGCCACTAGCTCCTAGATAATGCTGTCTATATGTGTAATTATTATTGTGGCATAACCAGCTCTGTCTTTGTATTAAGGCACTGGAATCTAAAGCTTAGATTATTCTCTGTGTAGAGCAGTAGTGCTGTTTACATTGCACTTAATCACATAGCTTTGTATTTTAAATAGATATTAATGATTTAAATATACATCAGAGTATTTTAGAAGTCATATCAAAACTATCATTTTGGTTAATATTGAAGGATAGTATAATGAAAATACTGAATGAAAGATTAATTGAAAAATTTAGTTTTAGTAATTCACTTTATTCTTAAAATTATCAAATCTCCTCTGTATTTTAGGACCATCTTTTCAGGAATTATCATACAAACAGACTCTTCAGTCCAACTCATCCATGCCGACCAGATATCCTAACCTAATGTAGTCCCATTTACCAGCACTTGGCACATATCCCTCTAAATACTTCCTATTCATATGCCTATCTAGATGCTTTTTCTATGACTCTGTTATCACATTTGTAAATCTGAAATTTTTCAATGAAAGGATGTTAATAAGCAAAAAAAGTAGTGCCTGTCACAATTGTATTGTGTTCTAAAAGACTTTACAAGTTTATTCACTATTGTTTTGCAACCAATGTAGTGCCAAGATCCCACAACAGCAAACTGATTAATGACTAGTTAGGCAGTTGACCAGGAAACCTGCATTGTCACTCGTAGTGGATGAGTTTTTTGAGATGAATCAGCAGATGAGATTTCACCCAATAATTTCATCTCATCTGTGCACCCCTGACGATGTAGCGTAACCTCTTTACTGCACTGTGTCATGCTCAATTATTCATTTCTTTTATTTAATTTGGTGGCTATTTACTATTGGTGCTCACTGTGCTTGTTTAGTTAAGGATGTGGTCAGATTTAAGGAAAAATAATAAAGCTGTAGAAAGAGGTGGAAGCTAGAAGCTGAAAGTATGGGGTAGATATTTTAAAGCTATCTGAACAAAATCTGATGCATTCATAAAGCTGGATTTTACAACCCATCATCGCTTCCCCTTCCCCTCCACTGACTGTCAATGACATCCATCTCCTGCAGTATCTCATGACCTCTAATTCATTATCACCTGTCCCACCCCTGTATGTTGTGTTTCCTCCTTCACAACTATTATTCTCTCTCCATCCCAGCATGCTGTCTCCAATCCCCAGAATTGACTTTCCTCATTTCTCTACTGCAGCAGCAGCTCCTGATAACCCCTCCTCACTGAGGTCCATTCAGATGACCTCAAGGACAGGCTGTGGTCCACCCAAATGACTGACTTGGACAAACAGTCATGACTGATGTATGACTGGTCCCCTACCTGATTGGTGTGCAGCTCTCCTGAATTACCAGGGATGCCCAGACAGTTTGAACTGAACCTGCAGGACTGACTGTGGCCCGCTCTCTGGACTGTAGAGGTATGGACCCCCTAATTCTGACTCCCCTGAGCGCTGATTGATCATGTCTAAGCCTCTGGACTGATCGTGGATGATGCCCTTGACTTACTGTTCTGGTACATCCCAACTGATGACAGCCCCCACTGACAATGACTAATGACACATTAACACTTTTCCCTGCATCTGGTCATGAAATGTTTATGGATTCTGTAGGCTTACATAAATTATAGTTGAATACAGGAGCTTAATTTGGCTTTGAATTGGTCTTCTTATGTGGTTCATATCTGCTGGGGATCTTTTAGCTCTTCAGTTGCTAATCCTGACACATTATGTCTTTATAGACCTTTGTTCCAAATTACTAAATAAAACTTGATGGCTTGTTTTACTGCATTGAACACAAACGAATCTTGAAACTATACCTCTGAATGATGTTTAAACATTATAAATTCTGGAGGAGATCTGTTGTGCCTCAATTAAACTAGACTATTGGGTGGAAATTCTGGTAATATGCCTTTGACTTTCAATTGCTTGCTATTGATCCATCACATATCCTGATCACTTTCTCTCAAGAGAGATTTAAATTGGCCCCTTGATAGGGATTTGTCTGTTTATCAGTGAACTCTGTTTTCTATACTTTCTATTGCTGTAATGGGTGGATATTGAAGGTTGTTTCATACACTTTATCATGTTTTAATATAGTTAACTATGTGCTTTACTGACTGTTCAAATGTGAGGGCTCATCACCACAATATTATCCCATCAGTGCCACCATGTCATGTTAATGATAATGGTCTAATAATCAGTCACTTAGCAGGGATTGAGTAAGTCTGCTGGGTAATTTATTTACATAAAAAAAGACATTAAATTTAAGAAACAAGCTTTGCAACAAAGAATTGATTTCTGAGTGTGTACAGCTTGGAGATCCATAGTAGTCTAATTGTCAGGCAGAGTTACAAAATTTTATGGAATCCTTAAAGGAGAATTCTCTTAAAGGCAAACTACCAAACTACCAAAAACTATTACCACGTCAATTGGCCAAAGTATTAAACTATCCATGCCTAATATTGTCAACGTAAGCAGGTGAAGGGGACTTGGGGGCTGTATTTTTAACACAATTGATTAAAACGCAGGATGGAAGGGCACGTGGTATATGATTAGGAGTTACAAAACATTTGGCATCAAGCATGATAGAGTCAAGTTAAAATTTACTAATTTCTGCACCCTTCATTTCTTTGCAGGGTGATTGATTTACTTTTCCTTTTTGATTGTTAGATTTTGGGGTTCAAAACCTACTTACTTGCCACAGCAAATCAGACCACAAATTGGTGGAACAACACCTCATTTTCCACCTAGGCAGCATACAGCCCAGAGGACTCAACACTGAATTCTTCAATTTCAAATAACCTCCCTTCCCATCCCCTGACTCCCTTCCCAGTGTCCCCTGTCCTTCCATTCCTCTGATCGACACTTCCTTCCAGCCACCAACCGGATTCATTCCTCCCCTTAACCGACCAGATCATACCCTCTACTGTGTTTACCTATGTCCACCTCACCTCCCACCTCCAGTCCTGAAGAATGGTTATACCTGAAACGTTGACTTGTCCACCTTCAGATGCTGCCTGGCTTGCTGTGTTCTTCCAGCCTCCTGCTTCTCCAACTTTTGATTCCATGATCTGGAGGACCGGTGTTGGAATGAGCTGGACAAAGTTAAAAATCACACAAAACCAGGTTGTACTCCAACAGGTTTATTTGGAAGCACGAGCATTCAGAGCGCCGATCCTTCATCGGGTGGTTGCCATTCCAGCATTTGCAATTTTCTTTTGTCTGCTACAAAGTCGGAAAATCTCAAATTAGCAGTCATATACAGCAAGATAATATTTGTATATTGTTTTGGAGGAGAGGGCAAGTGACTGTTTGCAAAGCTGACAGAAGATATGACTACATTTGAAATATTTCAAAAAATACTTCAGGCCGAAGAAGAGTCAAAACCAATATTTTTGTTAAATATAAATGTTTCAATACCACAGAATGTCCCATTTTACCATAGAAGGTGCACCATGGAAACATCCGATCTGGATGGATTAGAGTATGGTATGGCAACTGCTCTTCCCAGGACTGCAAGAAACTAAAGAGAATCATGAACTCAGCCCAGTCCATCACGCAAACCAGCCTTCCATCCATTGACTCCATCTATACTTCTTGCTGCCTTGGGGAAGCAATGGACATAATAAAATACCCCTCACACCCTTCACTGTCCTCCATTGGGCAGAAGATAAATAAGTTTGAATGCATGCACAAATACCTTGTTCCTTGTTGTTATCAGACTTTTGAATGAATGTCTCAGTTCATGAAGTGCTTGTTCGGCACTTAGCATAGATGATATGGTCACTTCTTCAAAAAAAATTAAGCATACTGCAGGTGCTGAAAATCTAAAATAGAATAGAAAATGCTAGTAAAAATCAGAATTGATTGATTTATTGTTGTCACAATTACTGAGATACAATAAAAAGTGTTGTTTTGCATGCTTAACAGGCAGATTGTACCATACAGTGCAGATTGCAGTGTTACTGCCACAGAGAAGATGCAGAGAGATCAGATTTAACATTTGAGACATTTGTTCGAAAGTCTGATAACAACAAGGAACAAGCTATTTGAACATGCATTCAAACTTATTTATCTTCTGCCCAACGGAGGACAGTGAAGGGGTAGGAGGGGTATTTTATTATGTCTGTTGCTTTCCCAAAGTAGCAAGAAGTATAGATGGAGTCAATGGTTGGAAGGCTAGTTTGTGTGATGGACTGGGCTGAGTTCATGATTCTTTTTAGTTTCTTGCAGTCCTGGGAGGCACAGTTGCCATACCATACTCTAATGCATCCAGATAGGATACTTTCTACAGTGCGTCTTCTATGGTAAAAATTAGGAAGAGTCCTTGTGGACATGTCAAACTTCCTAAGCCTGCTGAGAAAGTAGTGACGTTGTGCTTTGTTGACTGTTGCGTCGATGTGTGTGGACCTGGACAGATTGTTGGCAATCATCATTCCCAGGACCTTGCCACTTTCAATGATCTCCACCTCCGCCCCATTGATCCACCCTCCACTCGCCTCCTGAAGTCAATGACCACCTCCTTCATTTTGCTGATGTTGAGGGAGACAATGTGGTCTTCACACCACGCCAATAAGCATGCAATCGCTTTCCTGTATTCTGTCTTATCATTGTTTGAGATCCAAGCCACAATAGTGGTGTCATCAGCAGATTGATTTGGGGATCTTGTAAATGGAGTTATAAATATAAGGTCTGTCAGCAGTGGTGGAGAGAAAAGAACAGTGTTAAAACTTTGATTCAAATATGAATCTTTGTCAGAATTTAGATATTTTCTTCAGTCTTGTGCACTTGACAAATTCATGTTTGCAGAATGGACACAGTCGAACTTGATCACTGATTATCAGCAGTGCTCACTTAACTTGCACAACATAATTTGATGTCCAAAAGGACAAATGCACATTTACATCACCTGAGTCGCTCTTTCTAGGATACAGAGTGACAGGAACTCAAATAAAACCCGCAGATAGCAACATCAAAGCCATTCCAGTACAACATCAGAGACTGGCATCATTGGTGCTCTCAACATGTCTCTAAAGTGTCTTTATATGGAATACTGTTGTTATTAAGCAAGGCAAATTCATTGCATAATTTGTAGTTCAAAACCAATTCTTCCTCTCTTTCATAAGGCCATTTTGGATTTTAAGCCAAAAGTCACAATCAAATGCAAAATCACCATGATGCTTCACTTCCATTAATACCATCTGCAGTAGTAGTGTTAAACACCCAGAGATTACGGAGTGTCTTCAGAAGGTATTGCACAAAGGTGCACAATGGAAATGAACAATTGCTCAGGAAACAGAATATAAAATGTTAAAGGCAATGATGATAGCATCTTCACTCAGTCCTCATGCATTTCAACCCACATGTGGAAATGGCTGACACAACAGATGTATCAGGAAATGTGACTGGTTGTCACTGCGTTGAAGGAAGTGAACAACCAATCACTTCTGCATCATGCCCAATTGTCATAAGTTGAGCACAAATGCTGTACTGGACAATGGGAAACACTAATTTGCATTGCGAACATTGCACACGCAACTCTACAATAGAAAGTGCACTCTTCTCATGATCCACTGATTACCCTGTTGGCCACGTCAGAATCTGGTCATTGACCTTTATGTATCTACAGGTTGATTGTTTTCATTAGTATAACTTTCAGGTCGTATATCTCACAGCTGCATGAAATTGATAGCTGACATGCTTAGCTGTGCTATTACTGCAAAGTGTTAATGACAGCAAAGCAAATTGTGACTTCAAAGACTCCATATTATGGTGAATTTGTAAGCCACTGTTACTCTGACCACATGAGTGGAATAATAGACAGCATCAGTTACTGACTCTGTACTGCAGAAAGTAAGCTACTACCCGAAAGCAAAGTGACCTTGCGTAATAGAGCAGATTTTGGTCTTGTATTACAAAGTACACAATTAACTTGCATTATCTGGTGACATGTGGATCTCAAGCAATTACCTTGAAAATGCTACCACAATGCAAATTGCATCTTGTCCATGAAACATATCCCTCACGGTTGTTAAGATGGACAGGCTTGAAGGGCAGAATGGCCTATTCTGTTTCTATTTCTTATGTCTTATAGAAGCATAGATCCTGTGAAGCAGCCTGGTGGCCAGCAATAGATCACTGCGTCAAAGAGTTTGTCAGTAACCATACTATTTTTATACTCAGTGAAAGATCTGTTGAAATGTGTCCTACACCTCCACAACCAACTCTTTGGCCAACAAAACCATGTCAACAATTCCAAGTTAATACTTTGGAAAAGTGCAAGCAGCCATTTGAAATTATCATTTTTTCCCTTTTGTTTGCATTATACAGAGCAAATGCCCGGAAATCACAACAATAAAGCAGGTGATTAACATCCAGATGAGTTTTTCACAAAATGATCTTTGCTGGTAACTATCATTACATTGCTTGTTACTAGTCAGTTCATACAGTTTCTACCAAACTGCAGAATTCATCACTATCTGACTTCATATTACAAACTGCAATTAGTAATGGCATCAAATGATTCAATGGCATGATAAAGGGCAGCCTGCAACCTAGTATAATGGAGAGAAAAACATTTGGACAATCCACTTATATCCTTATTCCTGTGTGTAATGCCAATTGCTCCAACTGACATTGGTTTCCCCAGTTCATTAGGGGTCAGGGTTCAGTTTCAGTAAACCATTTCCACACTTTTGTTGGCTTGGTTCCTGGTTCCAATAAATCCACATCTTTATTGTAAGTTACAGAGAAATGTGGCAGCCAGGAAGTAGTTGTGATTGAAGAAAAATAACTGACTTTACTCCTTTGCTGCAAGTTTTGAAGCTCCAAAAACAGCCCGCAAGCAAATGTAATGTCCATCAGCAAGTGGACAAAGGTCTCCCTGGAAAGCACAGCCAACACCTCAAAAGTCTGTCTAAAAGGCACCTTATGCCTTTAATCTTCGCATCCTGAGTTTTCAGAAAGGCGCTTTTACCATTTGCTATCTGTAATGGGAGCAACCCCATTTCATCTACAGCATACACAGGCACAAACTGAGAAGCAGCACTGTCAGTTATCTCCAAGGCAGACAGGCAGGCACCAAGTATTGGGGAAATACCCACCTGCAAAGCTTTCAAGGGCACAAGATGACACATCTTGATATGACCAAGAGTCTACATTACAGGACAGTGTGTCTGTCCCAGGAGAAGGTCCTTGAGTTTTGTAATCTTTTGAGAGAAGACCTCCAGTCAAGGGAAGGCAACAGGCCCTCCCAGTGGCCCTGAAGATGGTGGTGACTTTCCATTTTTGAGTAGTGATAGTGTCTCAGTTTTTGGGCCAGAACATCAGAGCACAAGTCCCACCTCTTCCCAGAGATGTCCAAAAAGGTTTATAAATGCAACTATATCTGAAGAGAATTACAGAATATAAAGACAAATGCAGTCAAAATAAATGGAAAGACTGATTAAAAGCCCATGGAATCCAAGACATCTTTGCAAATTGGATTCATATTAGCTTTTCGTACAAGGAGATAATCAATTGAGTATACAATTCTGCAGGGAGTGCAGAAGTAGAGGACCTGGGTGCTCATATGTATAGGTAACTGAAGGTGGCAGGGAAAATGGAGACAACAGTTTACAAAGCATATAGTGTACTCGGCTTTATTAATTGGGGCAGGGAAGACAAGAATAAGGCAGTGATGTTGAACTTGTATAAGACACTTCTTAGACCTCATTTGGAGTACAGTGATGGGCACCACACTAGAGAAAAGATGAGAATACATTGGATAGAGTGCAGAAGCAATTTACAGGAATGGTTCTAAGAATGAGAAACGTCAGTTATGAGGATAAATTGAAGACGTTTTGATCGTTCTCCTTGAAGAGAAGAAGGCAAGAGGAGGTTTTCAGGATCATGAGCAGGGCATGATAGAGTAGAAGAGATAGTAGTCAGGAAAAGCTGTTTCCACTCATAAAAGAAACCAGATTGAGGTGTTATCAATTTAAAATGATGTGCAGAAGAAGGAAGGGTAATGTGAGAGAAAACCTTTTCACTCAGCGAGTAGTTAGGGTGTGGCATGCACTGCCTGATGTAGTGCAGGTGGACTAAACTGGGTATTCAAGAGGGCATTGGATGACTATTTGGATATAATCATCCAAAGGTATGGACAGAAAGCAGGGGAATGACATAAGGCAGTGATGCTCATTTGAAGAAACGGCACAATGGGCTGCCTGGCTTTCTTCTGTGTCATTCTGTTATCTTGGATATTTTGGATAATTCACAAAATGCTGGGTGAAGTCAAATGGGGTTTGCAACTGCAGTTTGTGCATTGTGTTATGGGCTAACTAGCATTCCATAAACACAGAATAACTCAACTTCAGCCCTTAACTGAACATCTGTTGCAATTTATGGAATAGAGTTCCAAGCTTTGATGTTGTGTGTATGTTAACATAAGCTATCTTTAATTTGGCTAGTTGCAAAATTAATTTTACATACAATCAAATACTGAAAAAGTTATTTAAACTTTATTGCATATAGCTACCCAGATAAGACCTGTCAAGCAAACAAATTAAGCATCACGACCCAACTTAGCTATTACTCAATTAATGGTGGAATTTAGCTATGTTTCCAACCAACTGCATCTTCCATTGGATGTGTCCAGAGTTTGATCCTTGTACATTATTGTTCTCCAGAGTTCTGCTACAGAAGGATCCTGGAGTACAATTCTTATTGTATTTTCTGTCCTTCAGTTTATGGTGTGACATCATCCACTATATTGCAAGTTTGCAGCTTGCCTTCTTATCATAAGTAACTTCCCTGTTCCTAGTCACAATTGGCACTGACTATTTGTTGAAGGCATGACTTCCCTGCAATGAACTCCTTAAATTATTCTGAAGGGCAATAATTTGCACTTGTAGCATAAGGATGTCAGTTATCAAGCATTTATTAAAACAGTTTTGTTTATGTAGCTTTGGCTGGGTCTTTTCCCAGGCATGATTAATTGCTTTGGATTCTTGTAAAACAAGTTGTCCTTGTACCTTAACAGTTTTTTCCAGACAGAATTATTGTTGATTTTTCAATCCGTGAACAGCTATTAAAATTATGAAGTTTGGACTCTCACAGTATATTGTGATGGTCAGTGACAGACAGATGGTACAGTGAGTGTCTGACATGGAATGGGTAATTGACGTTGTGACAATAGAATGGTAATTGGATGAGAGATCATGAAACGCTCTGCATGGTACCTCCTTCTTTTCTCCTGCTCTTCGTCTTTCATTGCCTCCTGCTCCTGAGCTGCTAACGCTAACTTTAGTGGCATGGATTGTTCTCTCATGATAATATGATTGTGCAAGATACAGTATGACCATGATATAGTATGATCTATGATGTTCTGTGTTGCAGCATGGCTATCATAGGACACATGCTTGGTGAATGTGGTTGGGTTACATATTAGAGATCATGAGCTAGGTAATGTGATACCTCAGACGGTGAGAACACAGTGGACGAACACAGAATAAAGGCATTGTGACTGTGGCCAAGAAAGGGGTACTTACCTGCATGTCACACTCAGTCAGAAAAAAAACTCTGCATTTATGAACCGCAATCTCTCATTACAGACCAAGGGGGAATCACAGCACCTAAAAGTGAGAAAAGTAGCGAGACCAGGATTATTGAGTTCAGAAGCAAGGCCTTCTCCATGTTTACCACCTCTTGTGTTCAACTTCCCCTGCTTCAAAGAGCACTGCAAACCACCAAAGCACCTTTACAAATTCGGCAGAATGAGTAGATGTCAATCGGTAACTAACTTGCAACTTGTTGATGATCTCAGGATTGAGATCTCAGGGTCGCAGGATTGAGGGGCAAGGGTGCTTCTTCCTGCTGCTGAACATGTGTTCAAGTAGGGAAGCTTAATAAAGGACATTAGCTTGTGCGGCATGTTTATAAACAACAATGCTGGTATCAAATCAGGGTTGAACATGATCTGACAAGAATGATCCACTTTCTCATGCCACTGACAAAGTGGCAACCAGCAGAGTATGCATTGGACTTATGCTGATCCGAAAAAAATGGGGAAAAAACTGTTTGCTGCATTATAATTTGGAATTCATTAAAACAATACCTGATAACATCTGAAATATGGAAATTGTTTACTGGTATGATTATGATTATGGACATTAAAGCCATTAACACCTTATTAACTATGTCGGAAAGAATATATGTTTTTGATCTAAATGTACTTCCTTGGAAGCATTTTGGTCAGTTAATTTACCTCTTCTCAGGTCTTTTCCAGCATTTTCCATTTTTACTTCAAATTCCTAGAACACACGGTAATTCCAATCATCTTTTAACTAGCTTCCATATACGTCAACACCAATTCCAACCCTATCCACTTCTATGGAAATACCTTGGCAGGAACCACAAGCCAAAATAAATGGGTCAAATGAACAGATAAATGATTAACAAAGGTTAACACAAGATATAAAAAGCGTGAACAAAGCCTTGGAGTTGATTTCTTGAGGAATAAACATTAACAAAGAGCGAAAGTGTGTCAAAAATAAAAGGAGAAATTACTGGAGAAACTCAACAAGTCTGGCAGCATCTGTAGACAGAGAAATAGAGTCTGGTATGACTATAGAACTAAAAGGAGCTGTTGACAGAGCAAAAGAAGGACCAAGTGGAACAGTTACTGGGACTTTTGGAAACAGGCTGTCTGGGTAAATAGAAGTAAAAAGGGACATGGAGACTCTGAGGGTTTAATTGACAATGAGGCAGTGCCCAATGATGGTGGTCCCTGCCATCACTTGCCATTCTCTCAAAGCTGACTGCAACTGGAAGTTGACTGGAACAATGCCTAGGGTGGCAGAGTTTGCATCAGTTTGATGGGTGAAATCACGGGATCCATATCTGCTGGACATCAGCATGCCTAAAAGCACAAATATGTGGAGCATAGGTTGACAAATTCCAGCTACATTTCATTTACAAGCAGTTCTTCAGATTGCATGCAAAGTGAATGTGCTTAGGCATCAAATACTGGTCAAAAGCAAATTGCACCATATGTTGGCACTACCTAAAATAATATTATCATCGCAATGTTACAAAAATTAATGGCAGTTACTTAAAAAGAGATGAATGCTTGCCAAAAATGTCCTGAAATCTGTGTAACTTTCAGCGGGTGCCAATGGATGAAGGAATATCATTGCACTATAAGTTAATTAAGCTTGACAATAGACTTTCAATGAATGCAATGAAGAGTTGAATGGTTGATGTGAGTCTGGGATGGCAAGGGGGTCAAAGTGCAGTGGCACTCCCTTTTCAATGTAATGCGTTAATCGCTTAGCCAGTGCAGCTCCTTCACCAGGTTAGTGCACGTACTGTGACTAGGATCTTGGTGGAGCAGTTAATGGGGTTGTTGCAGTTTGAAGTACCCTGATGGGGCACTCCAATATAGTCTGGACTCAGTACACCTCACCATCTTGACATGTAGTGCTCTTCACAATTGGAGCTAGCAAAGAGATGATGTGATAGATGCTGAGGAATCATCATCCAAGTGGGAGCAGTCATCCAAAGAGAAAGATGGGGATACTGAGCTGGATGAAGCTCTCTTGATGGATGATTTAGTTTAGCTGCATTGGGTGCTACTAGCCAGACAGTGAGTGATTGACATCCAATTGCAGTAGATGAGAGTGCAGAAGACCATCATGGAATATAAACCATTCATTGGTCATCATGCCAGCATATAACCTGCACTGTGAAGGTAAACTGTAACCTCTCTTTTTTTGTTTGAGTTCCTTTGTTAGCTAGGAGAAAGTGAGGACTGCAGATGCTGGCGATCAGAGTCAAAGAGTGTGATGCTGGAAAAGCACAGCCAGTCAGGCAGTATCCGAGGAAAACAAGTAGTCTCCCATAGTCCTAGCAGGCTGCCCTCTTATTTGGGAACGAATTGTGTTTTGAACTGATGGTCACCACACCTCAGTCGAGAGGGAAGAGTCCCTCATGGCAACCTGAAGCCAGTGCTCTCCTCAGATGCTGCCTGACTAGCTGAGTTTATCCAGCACCACACTCTTCAACTTCCTTTGTTAGCTGTCAGTAGACTCATGTTTGGAATTGTCCAATTGCTTGCCGGTATGTGGGAGACAGTGACAGGATGAGTGTAATCAGTGGATTTTGGGGAATGAATGGCAGTGATTTAGAGAGGGCATTTAGACAAGTTGTAGCTAAGGACAAGTAAACTGAGTGGCTTGGTGGTCAGAGAATGATGTTAAGAGGTGATGTGATGGTGAGGTTGGGATTGGAGCAGAGGGAGTGGAGGGCTGCATGCATTGTGAGGGTGAGAGGTTGGAGTGGGGTAGACAGGTTGAGGCAGTTCATGTCTCAGCGGCAGTTGGAAATGAAAAGATCAAGGGCAGGCTGGAAATGAAGAGAATATCTCTCCACCCTGGAGATTCCCTGCCTCCAATGCTGATGAAGGGCTTTTGCCTGAAACATTGTTTTTTCTGCTTCTCGGATGCTGCCTGACCTACTGTGCTTTTCCAGCACCATCCTAATCCAGAGAATGATGATGTGAGGGAGTGTCAGCCATGTTGGTTATGAGCTGTGTGGCTTTTTGGCTGCTGCGCTATTACGTTGTCGCTTAGGCGCATCGTCAGATTGCATACACTTTTCTGGATGCACAGCCTCCTTTTAATTACGCTGCAGGCTTAAGGGATGCTGGTCTTTTAATGGATATTTGTTGAATGGCAAGTTGTGGGAACTGTTTGAGGTAAAATGGGTTTATAATTGGACAGAAGGGATGTCATTGGGGTGGATTAGGTAGTTAATGAGGCAGGCAGGTTCAGTAAGATTTGGCAAGAACTCTTGTTGGATCTCCTGTCAAGAATTCCTCCAAAATACTTCATGCTACGTGCACTTAGCCAAAAAAAAATTGATGCAGCCCAAAGTCTCTTTAAAGGTTCCAATATCAAACCAATGTGCTGAAGGTGGATTGAATGTAATGTTTCCTCTAGATTATGCAGTGCTGCTCAGAGGATCTGTGTGTGGATGCATTGACTTCCAGTTCCAGAAGCTGCTGTTGTCCATGGATCTCAGAGGACTGCAAAACATCGGAAGAATTAGAGGGACTGGCTCCTTTTCATCTTGTCTCCATCAAAACATGTGCAGCGCGTGGGATGTTAGAGTTCTGTTTGAAATTTTTACTATTTTACTTTCGACTTGATCCAAACCCATCTCATGTGGAGACATTAAAATGATCTTCTGCTTCCACTTGTGGAAGAGGCAAGATTTAGACAACCTATCAGTATAAGATAGTCACTCATGCATTCAACAAGGGAAACCTATTTGCCTAGGAAGTGGTGAGATTATGCACTCTGTTACCATATTGAATTATTGAAATTAAGAGGATTGTTACATTTAACAGAAACTAGTTAAGTACAGTAGGGAGAAGGAACAGAGGATAGTTGTTCCTATAGACAAAGTAAACAGAGTGCAAGAAAGCATATGGTAAAAGAAATACACATCGGAGTAGGTTGAATGGCCTGATTTTGTGCAGTAAGTTCAATACATCTCACTTCATATTACAGCTGTCAAAACTTTCCATTTATATCTAAGACTAAACCAAAAGAAAATAAAAATTTACATTTATAGATGCCTTGAGGACAGACCATCCTTCCTGTTGCAGACTACTGAAACTGATGCTAATGACATTTTGCTTTTGGACAATCCGGGTTTCCCAGAAACCCTTTCATCAACTTCCTCACCAGACGTTCTCACATGATAATTCCCCTGCATCTGCACATCTGTCATTTAGTTCCTTCTGGAATCCCTGACACTAAAAGGAAACTTGTCAAAAAGTAAACTCTTGAACAATTCTCAGAGAATTCGAAAGTAAGCTTGATACTTGTTCATTCAAGTTAAAACACCTAAAAGAGAAATTAAAGATTTTGAGAAGGTTTTCCGCCTATCCTTAGTATGCTCTGCTTGTCACTTGATTCAAATGCAAATGCAATAACAGAGCTACGATTGCATTAACTGAGGTACAAAAAGGACTAATTCACAAACAGCATTTGAATGTTGCCCAACTCCACTTGTTATTTTAAAACTTCTGAAATTCTAACTTCAACATCTCCCATTGAAACCTCCAAATTTTGACGTTTTGAAACTTTAAATCTCTTCTATTATTAAGCCAGACATCAATTACTGACTTGCATCATGTATTTTGTATGTAATTTCTTAATGTACTATAATGTAGTTTATAAACTTTAATGTTTTATTTAACTTTGTTTTGATACAAGTATTAATCTCACATACAAACTCCATAGTTTGTATTATATAATGGACCTCTGTATATGTCACATCAAAAGCTCAGATTTTTATTTTGGCTTTGCACATCAAATGAGATTGGATATTGTGTAGTTGTAGCCCTGTGTATGAAGTAAGAGGTCACAAATAGACTTCATTAAGAGTTTGGACATGTTTCAAAATAATATGCTCACAAACTGTACTGGGAGTACAGTTCATATTTTGAGTTTACAAGGTCACAAAAAATCTGTCACAAAATAAATCACAATGTATTGCCTAACCTACAATTTCTAAATTTAAAATATTTAAAATTGATTCACCCAATGTTCACTTAAATGGCATTTTGTCCTAGAGTCGTAGACTCTAATAGTAATGAGAGGAGACCACAGAGCTCTGGCAACTAATTCCAGCACATAGTTTACATTTTTCAGCTGACAACTGATGTAGCAGACAGCTGTCAGGGTGGAAAGCCTGCTGCAAAAGACCATAGCTAATGAGCAGAGACCAAGGAGGGACAGAAAATTTGCAGATCAAGGTGTGGGCGGAGGTTTGCGGATGGGAACTTACGGTCATCAGAGAGATCTGTTTCAGAGCAAAGAGTTGACATGTTGAGGGGGAGAGTCAGGATATTCAGGGAGTTTGAGTTCACCGAGGGAGATGGATGCAGGAGATCCTCGTCACCATGTTTGTTACTTGCCAGATTCTCTAAGGTCAAAATCAGGCCAAATGGGTAAAAACTAAGAATCCTGCAGCTGACTTGAAAGCTCCTATAGATTGGCTCACCACCTAAGAGTGAACTGATCATTGAATTCACTGATTCAGTTTTCAGTCAGGAAGTGGGTAATTTGTGATCAGATTTGGAATTCGCATTGCTGGTCTTTACTTTTGAACATCTTCCATAACTCCCTGTTTTGATAATGTCAGAATACTGTCAGTAATGTTATCTTTAAATTACCACTAAGCAAAAGAGAGTCTACATTAAATTAATAGAAGAAAACATTTGCTATCGCCATGTTACATATAAATATGATTACAGTTATTTTGAGGCTAAAAGTTACGTGGGCAACAGTTCTCAGTCCTTGGCATAATACTAGAAATGACTGCCAATGTATGCAGGAATAAAAGCAGTGACAGTTTAATTTGAATTAGATTATTAAAATGATAGTGTTAAAAGGGCCTACATGAAGAATTATTTTAAAAATTGAGCATACGATCAGCCTGCAATCTTCATTATTGTGTAATTAAAGGAAAAATGTGTAATTGTATGGCATTAATGTAAAGAATGAAATTACATTTTGATTCGACAAAGATTAAGTCAGCCATTTTAAATTCCTTAAAGTAATAGCAGCTTAAGCATTTATGGTTCAGTTTTAAATTAATTCCAATTAATTGTTAACATGCATTTAAAAAGGCTGTTTCAGATTGACAGTGTTGCTGTGGTGGTTTGAAATTTTTAGTTTGAAAGTTTAGACTTGACTCGAGACCACATGTTGCAAGCTGGTTTGACTGTGCAAGTTAAATGTAACACCGATAAAGGAAATGAATGTGAAGGCTCTTGATCTATAAAACTTGAATCATTACATAGTCAAGATTTGTTGATTGTGAATTGATTGGAATTGTGTTTTGATAGCACCTGCAGTACACTTAACAAATTAGCACCATTTTCCTTGCCAGTTAACCAAGCGACACCAGCAGTTTGTCCCTGGAGTTCACAATAAATAGATTTAAATTTCATATCAAATTTGATGATCTCACAATATTACAATGCATGTTGCAGCCAATTAAGTACTTCTGAAGTGAGCTCACTCTTGCAACCTAAAAGGTCTGACAGTATTTTTAGAACTGCAAGTTCCCACTGAAGAAAACCATTAAATAGATGACTAGTTCACCTGTTATTGTGGTATTGTCTGTGGGATAACTATTGATCAGGTGACTAAGAGGGACCCCTCTGTTCTTCATCAAATATTACTATGGAATCTTTTCAACAGAATTTTTGAGATGAACCGCACTAGGACTAGTGGGAATGTTATCTCTTCTTTTAATAAATCAAATGCTATTTGCAGTGTGATTGTCCATTCCCATGGTGCGTCTTCACATAGTGGCACTCATTGAAGATCTATTATCTCTTCTTAGGAATGAATTTGCGATAAAACATGTTAGTACTGAGGAACAATGCCGACTGCTTCACATTAGATGGAAAAGCACGTGAATGGTGTACATATGTCGTTTCTCAGCTTTACTCCAGCTGCTTTCACTCTCGAACCCAGAAAGTCAAACTCGGGTGCTGCAAATTTACATTTGTCCTCCTTGAGTGTCAAACTATGTTCAGTGACAAGTGATAATCATTCTTAACTGCTGATCATGTTCCACTGTCTCCCTTCCCTAGGCAATGACATCATCAAATAGATTCAATATCCCCTCAATATCTGACAAGGCTAAAAAAAATTATATTTTGAAATGTGTTAGGTGCTACACCAGGTCCTCAGGGTATTCAGCAGCAATGAATAACACATTAATGAGTAAATGATGACTTTGTTCTGTTAGTGGCTTGTGAAGTTAACCCTATCACACAATAAGGTTCATGAAGGTTGTGGAATTAGGAAATTACACTGACAGCTTATGGTCTGTAGGAAGTGGACTCTTGTTTTGAATGATAGCTTTGTTGACTACTTAAGGTTGACACCTAAGTTCACCACCTTTGCATCACGTAATGACTTAGATTTGATATCCTCAGTGATGAAATCATTTGCTTAATGATGCTGTCTGTTTCTCCCAGTCTGACCTCCTGTGATACATTGGCATGGATTCTAAAAGCAACTATCTCAAACTTGGCAGAAGTGGTGGAATTGATTTGTTGACACCAGGAGTATGACAGCATTCCTCGATTTCCCCAAATCCACTAAACAAAGAAGGATCCTCACCTGGGTGATCCATGTCATTGATCACATTAATGTGGGACACAGTGGGGTCCTCAAATATAAAACCAAGTTGATTGAAAGATGTTAACCCCCATTGATCTTCTGCCTTTAGCTGCATTGAACATGAACCTGCCTTGGGTAACCCTTTTATAGTGAACTCGAAAAATGACCATTCCCAAAACTACAATAACTGAAGAGTATCTGATATTGAAGTAGGAGGAAGTTATGAAAAGTACTGGTGGCAAAATTGTCACTCAAAGCATATAGATGAGAAATGACACTGAGATTCCCACAATCTCGACTCAATAATCCTCAAAATGACCCAGTGATTCACTGTTCATGATGGTATCCACATACAATAACCTCACTGGCAGGAATAGCCTTTGCCACATGTCAAACCGATGAAGATTTTGCCTATAATCTACCAGTCTTCGCAAAATGCTTCCACCGTTGCATGAATTACAGTCCTGCAGTTCCTTGAACTGGATTATGAATCAATGAGCACTTTCACAATTCAGGCACAGTCTTGGGGTCTGCATGAATGAGACTGCTGAGATAATTATCTATTTTTATATTATTTTGTTGGTTATTGTCTCAAATTTACACATGGAAGCCAAGTGCCGCATTAAACGTATTTCATCATTTCCTTAAGGTGGAATGTAAATCACTTAATCACCACACACTTCCTTGACCTGAAATATTTTTCTAGAGCACTTACTGCATTGTCAAATATAGTTGTATTTGCTGTTTTTCTGCTCCAAGACAATGTACGAGCATTGTGTTATAATTGCTGCTACATTTGGACTGTCTATTCCAGCAGCAAGCAAGTATGTCTTGAACGCCAAATTCCATAATCTCATGGTTGCAATGAATCTTCCGGCCAGGAAAGTAAACAGTATGGAAGTAGTAAAATTAATCCAGTCTCCATCATCCTTGTAGCCACTTTGGTCAATGTTTTATATCTTTTATCAATGCTGAGATGATGATGCATTGGATTTGTGTCAAATGGATTATTTTCGCTGCTTTAAAGTGTCTAAACCATGACACTGCTCTGGTTCCCAACTCTTTTGACAGCTTACTTTAACCCGTGTTCACACTCAGGCTTAATGAAACAATCAAGTGAGTATCGATAATAAGCAGACTCACATAATCATGTACTGAATGATTAAAAACTGCAAAGAAAGCAGCAGTGAAGGAAGGAATAGAGAAAGGAGCTTTCATCTTTCTCCTGATCTCCAACACTTTCAAATTTCGTCTGGAGTTGAGGTTCTGACATGTAGATTCTCATCATGTTCACTTTTGCTAAGTGGACAGGAAACCTGGAAGTAAAATGATACTGAGTTGGCTGCATTTAAAAAGCCACCAATAGATGTGTTTAACTGCAAAATTAAACTGACCTGATTCCAGCTTGTCTCACAGCTAAGATCAGGGCCATTTGATCAACAGCACATATGTCTCATCTGATCCATGTTATTTGTTTATATTCAACAAAAGCCTCTTCCCAATCTAATTGCCTCTATTCCTCATGCACTGGTTGCTATATTTCCCTCTTCCTGATGCATGTGGCAAGTCTCCCTTTAATTTCTTCGACAAAATTCCCTTAAATGTTCTTTGGATAGCAATGTTTCTTGACTGATGAAAGATCTACATGTACAATTCAGAAAACCGAGGAAGAGGGGTGGAGAGGTAATTTTCTTGAAGGAACACAATCTTCGTATGATTTGCCAATGAGTTGCCGCTAATAACTTCTATGTACATGGAGGTAGATGAAGATAGACCACCTTTCAAAGAATAAGATAGGCCATTCATACAGAAGGAAATCTAACCTTACTCTCCTTCATTTGGAATTACAGTATTTGTAGTATACTTAATATTTTATTTATATGCAAAATATAAGGTGTCACTCTAAAAAAAATTATGCATTTTGTTCTTGGCAACACATCACTTCACAGCACAAATTATTTATTGCTTCTGTTCCCTGTTTGCTTTCTTCTGACCTTCCTCTGTGGCTTGAAAATGTGCAAGAATAAAACATCCTATCTGAAGAAAATTCATTTTATAGTTTGAATCATTTTGATGAATATCTTTTAATTATACTTCATCATCTACATGTTAAGAACATAGTTTGTGGAGTAAAATGCTTTCGTTTAAAAAAAATTGACTTAGTTTATAGATGCAATACATTACAAGATGTAAGATCACAGTAACAGTATTCTGTATATCATAATAAAAATGATACCATTCAATCTTTAGTCACATTGTAGAATTGATTTACTATGTGTGTTAGGTAGACATTTAAATTATTTTTTCATATTAGCCACACTGTCACTGCATTTCTGATTTAAGCAGTTAAATAAATAAACTGGACACCCACCAGCTGATGAACGTTGTGTGGGATTGTAATAGAGAGTGGGGCAATCATACATCTCTTATTATTTAACACCAGAAATATAAAATCAATCAAAACTATCAACACAGAGGTTGTCAGCAGAAATCTAATGGAATTCTCCTGGTAAAGGTCAATTATTCACCATTGCTAACAATTCCTGTTTTACTTGAAGAACAGTAAATTTTCAAGCATTTTTAAGGCACAGAAATTCTACCTATGTCAATATTTCCCATACCAAGAGGAGCAGATCAGTCATATAGTAATTTTAATCTAGGGAATACATGGATTGGGAAACAGGGCAATTGTGGTAAAAGTGAGAGTGTGTCAGAAAGCCAATTCAAATGTATGTTTTTAGTTTGAACAGGTTAGGCAAATTGTGTGCAACATCCTAGGGAAACGTGGGTTACTTATTAATATATATATGCTAATCTTTTAATTAGATAAATAGTTCAACATAGCTTTAAGTTTAAAATTGTTCACATGAATATTCTGGGCTTCCTAAAACTCACAAAGCAAATCAACACAATGCAGTAGAGCGGCCTAACTTAAACTCAAAGATATATTGCAATAAACACTCAATACTCAAAGTTATTTTCTTACTAGCCAACGGGAACAGTTGTTAACTGAGAGTTTACTTTCCATATTTTGGAAGATTTATGAATCATAGAAGATTGGATGGCACTTTGGCTAGACTGGACAATAGACATAGAATCCCAAGATCACCCAGAAGTCAACCACGAAGGCTTTCACTCCATGTCTATGTGTAGCTGGTGGTGAATGTGAAATGGCAACTTTAATAACATGACACTCCTTCAACACTACTTTGGAATGTCAAGTGTGATCTTTGTGCTCAAGTGTTGGAGTGATTCTTAATCTAAAACTTTATGACTCAAAATGCTAGCAACTGAGCTCTGGTGAAAATGGTCTGAAATTAGTATGAATGGGGTATGTAAGAGCTTTGTTGGGAATAGATTGGGCATATTTGAAGCATGAGTTTGAAAGAAAACTGAACGGCGATTTCACATGAAAGCAGGGATGTGATTAGTTGGTGGGTACTTTTATTTTCTTCTGTCTTTTTCTCTTTATCTCTGTTACTGGAGCATTGGTGTAATTAATATCTGATAAATTAGAAAAATCAATCAGGCTAAATCAAACATTAAATGAATTAAAAATGAAAGTATTGGAATTGGCAGTTATAGCTGAGTCCAGATTTAACCAGTGACTTTTGTGATTGTCAAAACTTAGTGAGGTGAGACTGAGAAATGTGGCTTGCTTTGTAAAAAAAAAATACAAAGGGGTTAAATTAGGCTGTGGGTTAAATTACGGTAAAGACATAAAGCCTACAATTAAATTCAGTAAATTTAAACAGGGTATTACTTACCAGGTTAAAACTGAAAAATGGACAGCTAAGTGTTTGACTAATTTGGTAGAGTCCTTGGAAGATGTAGCATGCAAAACAGATAATGGGGGTCCTGTAGATGTCATTTTTCTGGACATCCAAAAGACATTTGATCAGGTGCCACACAAAAGCCTAATACACAAGGTAAGCTTACACGGGGTTGGGAGCAGTGTTTCTTTGAAGCTGCACAGATGTAAAGACTCTGATGTTCCATGTATAGTGATTGGCAATGGTTGTGCAGCTGCTAACCTTTGATGGGAATGCCATTTAGCAGTAATTTATTAGCTTAGAGGATTGGCTAACCAACGGAAAATGGAGAGTCAGGATAACTGTGTCTTTTACTGGTTGTCAAGCTGTAACTAACAGGGCACTAGATGGTTCAGTGTTCGGGCCCCAACTATTTGCAATCTAAATTAATTACCTAGATCCAGGAATAGAAGGCATTATAACTAAATTTGCAAATGATATAAATAGGTGGGAGAGTAAACTGCAATTAAGAAAGAAGAATTTTACAAATGGATATATAAGTGGGTTAGACGACTGGGCAAAAATTTGGGAAATGGAGTTTAATAGCAATAAGTGTGAAGTTATCCATTTTGGTTGGAAGAATAAAAAGGCAGCTTATTTTCTAAATGGAGAGAAACTTTAAAGTACTTTGGAATAGAAGGATCTAGGTATATGTGTGCATGAATCACAGAATGCTAATATGCAGGTACAACAGGTCATAAGGAGGGCAATTGGAATTTTGACATGTATTGCTAAAGAAATGGGATATAAATATAGACACTTGCAAGATACTTGTAAAAGTAGTAGTGCTGTCACAATTGTACAAAGCATTTGTGAGACCACATCTGGAGTACTGTGTAATGTTTTGGTCTTGTTACTTGAGGAAGGACGTAATTGCATTGGAGGCAATTGAGAGAAATTTCACTAGATTAATTCCAAGTATGAAAGATTTGTCCTATAAGGAGAGATTGAGCATTTAGGCTTATACTCATGATAATTTAAAGGAATGAGAGGATATATAGTTGAATTTGATAAGATTCTAAATGAGTTTGACAAAGTAGACATAGTGCAGAAGTTTCCCCTTGTGAGGCAATCTGGAATGAGAGTTCACAGTTTTAGACTGAGGGGTGGCACATTTAAAACTGAGATGAGGAGAAACTACTTCTCTTAAAGCATTGTGAATCTGAGGAATTCACGCCCCTACAGTGTGGTAGACACTGGGACACTGAATAAATTTCAGGAGAAGATGGGATTTTAATTAGTAATGGGTTGAAGGGTAATGGAGGCCGGACAGGAAAGTGGATTTGAGATGAAAATGAGATCAGCCACGATTAAATGGTAGAGCAGGTTCAAAGGACTGAATTGCTTACTCCTGTTCTTAATTTTTATGATTTGTAACATCATAACCTCATTAGTATTGGAATATAATAAACATATCAAAGCAGGTAATGTGTTGCAGCTGTAGAGTGCTGGTAGACACTAGAAGAAACCGCAACGTATACATTTGAACTAAGCATTTGAACCTCAACTTTGGCTCAGACTTGATGAACTGCAATATGCACTATGGACACTGTGATGCATCAGAGAGGGAACAAGTTACCTGGACACTTTGTTTCAGGAAGCAATCATGCTCCCTTGGCTATATACTTCAGATTTGGTCCATGGCCATGGATAGGAAAGTACTATTATGAATGAAGCAGTTATGAGAAGGCAGATGTAGTAGTGGAGGACTCACAACCTTTCACTTACCCAAGAGGTTTGAGGCTTGTGCAGACGATTGACAACTGGGTCTGTAGGGCAGATGAGCACATTGGCCACAGATTACCATTCAAGATGAGACAATGATGAAGAATGCAATAACTGTAAGGGGGCAATAGCAGGGGAGTAGGTAATGTTTTTCTCCAGTGAGAGCACGTCTCGTGATTGGTGCCGGGGCAATGAAATCGCCTTGTGACCAATGAGGAACTTAGAGTGGAAGCAATTAAATTCGATTGTTGTGGCCCATGCAGGTATGAGAGGTATACATAAGATTAAGAAAACAGTTCTGCTGAGAGACTACAACCAGCTGGATGCCAAATTTAAAAGGTGACGACATAGCTCTTAGAATACTACCTAAATCACCAGAAAACTGAAACACGATAAAAAAGATCAAAGAATTAAATGCCTGGCTCAACAACTGGGACCGATAAAAGTATTTTCAATTCATGGGACACCTGTACTATGGAAGAGGCAACCTTATCATTGGAATGACCTTTACTTGGATTTTATGAATGAATGTTCTGGTGATGTGGCTGTAGAGAGGGCTTTCAATTTCATTGTGGAAGTTAGTGGAGGTAAGTGAAGAGAGATTTAGAAAGTTAAAGGGAAAGGATAAGGCAATAGTAGATGGAAATATTGGGTAATAAGAAGGGGCAGGGCATACAAACATTGGAATACCCAACAAAGAGTTGGGAAAATACAAAATTAAGCCCCTGCCTCATGCTCAAGGCATTGATAGCAAGATCGGTGTGTTGATGGTCGAAATAGAAGTAATTGATGATGAGCTGATAACTGTCACAGATATATGGTTGCATTGCTATGAGAGCTGGAGCAGAATATTCATGGATATTCAACATTTTGGAAAGTTAGACAGAAAAAAAGAGGAGATGTTGCAGCACTGTTAATAAAGTTATACGATCAGTACAGTTTTGATAAAATTAACCTGGTTTGGAGGTTCAAGATTTGAATCAGCTTGGGTGGAGATAAGGAATATTTAAAGGGAGAAATCATTGGTGGCTGTAGATATAGCTCCAAGTAATAATAATATTGTAGCACAGAATAAAAATCAATAAATAATGATACATGTAAGAAAGCTTCTATCATAATGATGGATTCTTTAATCTTCATATCCATTGAAGAAATTAAACTGACAAAGGTAGCCTTGACAATATGTTCATAGAATGTAATTGGGACAGTTTTTATTGAATAATAGGTTATAGAGCCAACTGGGGAAAAAGTTATTTTAGGCCTATAACCTGTAATGAGGCATGATTAATTAACAATCTCATAATAATGGGAAGAGTGATCATAGTATGTTGAATTTCACATTTAGTTTGAGAATGAGAGACTTGAATCTGAAATAGTGTCTTAAAATTAAATAAAGGCGATTATAGAGGGACAATGTCAGAGTCTGTGAAAGTGAACTAGGAAAACATATTCAGAAGGCAAAATGATAGGTCAGTGATAACTTTCTCCTTAACAGGCATTTAAGATGATTTGTCATACCTTTCATTGAGAAAGAAAGATGGAACTCATAGAAAGAACCATCCATGATTAAGGATGATGATAAGATGGTATTGAACTGAGAAAAAAGACATACAACATTGCAAATATAAATGGTTGACCAGGAGATTAGAGAATACTTTTAAACAAACAAATAATAATGAAAAAAGAGGAGAAAACATATTATAATAAACTAGCAAGAATATAAAAATAAGTAAGATCTTCTGGATAATATAAATGGGAAAGAGTAAGTGTTGGTTCCTTCAAGGATGCGACTGTGAAATTAATAATGAGAAATAAGGAAATAGCAGAGACTCTGAACAAAAAAAATGACTATTTGTTTCCATGGTAACAAACCACCAAAAGCATCTCACTAATAGTAGAAAATCAGGTACAATCAGGAGAGAGCAGTTAAAATAAACATGGGACAAAAAGCCCCCAGCATCTGATAGTCTGCATCTTCTGATTTTAAGTACATGGCTGTAGATTGTGGATACATTGATTCCTTAGATGCCAGTAGCTTGGTAAACCACAACTGCAGTGCCCCTGTTCTCGAATGGAGGGAGTCAAAAAGTGGGCAGCTGTAGCCAAACTCTCAGACAGGAACAAAGGAACAGAAATAGGCCATTCAACCCCTCAAGCAAGTTCCACCAATTGATAGGATCATAGCTGATTTGTGGCCTAACTCCACAAATCTGCCTTGTTCCTATATCCCTTGATACCCTTGCTTAATAAAAATTTGTTTATTTCAGATTTCAGTTTAACAATGAAATTAGCATCATGCACCATTTGCACAAGAAAGTTCCAAATCTCCACTAATCTTTACATCTCTCCTGAATGGCCTGGCCATAATTTTTAGTTCGTGCCCTTGTTTCTAGAATCTCCAACCATTAGAAATAGTTTATCTTTACCCATCCTATCCTTCCCTGTTAATATCCTGAAGACCTCGAGATTGGGGGAATTTGTTGAAATCCATTGCCCAGGAAGTAGTAGCAGGACATGAAGAAAATCATAAGACAGTCAAGTAGAGTCAATGAGTTTGAAAATTTTATCAACATTTTTAGAGGATGAACTGGTAAGATGGACAAATGGAAAACAGGTAATCTACCATATTTAGATTTCTAAAAGACATTAGTTAATGAGGCACATTAATATCTATCATGTTAAGACAAGATCTCAATGTTGCAGGTTGTACATTCGTATAGATAATGAATTGGCTAATAGAAAATAGAGTCGGGATAAATAGATAATTTTCAGATTGGTGCATGATAACTGGTGGGTTCCCACAGGGATCAGTACTGGCCATCAACTATTTCCCACCTATGTCAATGACTTAGATGAAGGGATGACTGTAATATAGGAAAAGTTGCTGATGCTACAAAGAAAGTTTGGAAAGCATCGTGTGTGGTAAACATGGTGTATCTCTATCAGTTTGCAGTCTCTTTAATAAGTCCTCAAAACCTTGACAATATAACATGGAAAAATAAAACGTTTTCCATAGAGAAATAAAAATGAACTATTATGTAAATGGAGAAGTACTACAGAATATTGTGGTAAAGAGTGGTTTGTGTATTCTCATACATGAAACATGCAAGCAATTGCAAAGTCAAATGGAATGTTAGACTCTATTGCAAGATGGATCCAAAGGAAAGGAGGAAGGGCTTGCCCATATAGGTGCAGAGTATGTTGGGATCCACAGTGGAATACTGTGTCTCTTTATTCTAGAACAGGTATGAATTTATTAGAGGCAGTTTGCAGAATGTTCACTTAGGTTGATTCTTGTGATTAATGAGTTGTTTTATGAGAAAAAGTTGAATGTATTGTGTTTATATTTGTTGCCATTTAGAAGCATGAGCGGTGATCTTGCAACATGTATATGATTTTGAGTGGGCTTGACGAGGTAGATGTTGAAAAGGTAACTCATTTTTTTTGCCTTGACAGGGAGAAAATTGCCAGACCATCCTGCTGGAGATGGAGATGTCAAAAATATGCAATAAAAAAACTTGCAATATAATAGGTTTTCATGCCTGGATGTATTTTAACAGTTATTTTCATTTTCTGAGCATCCCAAAGCTAGAGGACAACAATTCTCATTTTTATCTAAAAGAAATGTGCCTATACTTCTCGCATCAGAGGAGTCACCAGGAGGCCTAGCATGTTAGTCCTCTCTGCTAAAAATGGATGCTTCATATTTGTGTCATCCATAGACGGAAATGTATTCAGATTTAATTTATTAAGTGTTTATTTGGCCTTTAGAAGTTCTTGACTTGAGGCTGTTTCAATGTCCCACTAACTCCAAAATTAATGTCTTATCTGAGTAAACATGAGCTAAAGTGACCAATCAAAGTTCACAATAGCTCTGTCTCTCCTTTCAATATAATGCCATCTTTTTGTAATAAGCTAGTATGATTAATTGTGAAGGAAGTAACACTCTAAAGAGGTTTGTTCATTTATAGTTATTCTACTTCTACTTTGCTGAATGTTTAAACTATATTTAAAAGTCCCACAAACCTAACTTAGAATTTTAAATTGTACTCTAACATTATTCATAACTTATTTCTCAAATATGATATATTAGTCCTTATGAAATCATCACCTTGCATTATGAAGATTACTGAAAATATTTGTTTATGATTTCACTGAAGCATTGCTGGACCTGCTTTTTATTGAGCACAATCGACAATAAAATATAATGCAATACAATATAGCACAGGAACAGGCTCTTCCAGTCACCAAGCCCGCATCAATTCCGAATCCTTATTTAGAACTGCTACTTACTGCCCATGCACGGTATCTATCCCTAAGTTCACCTCATGTTCATGATACTGGTCGATCTGCTATAATGCAACAGTTATGTTCCTCTACAACCTCATGCTATAGAAAAGTGCACTGTGGAAACTGCTATAGAAAATCGCGTTGTAGAAGATCGCGAATAGAAAATCACCATACCCATTCAGTAGAAAGTTTGTGTTATCCAAACAATGTCCACAATTTGTCAATCGTGTTATAGCCAATTCACACTGATGAAACATACATACACCTTAAATGTTGCTAATGTGTCTGCTTCCACCACATCTGCTGGCAGTGTGTTCCAATCACCTACCAGCCTCTGTGGGAAAGATTTGCCCTGCACTTCTCCCCAAACTTTCCTTCTCACCTTGAACTTGTGTCCTCTTGTGGTTGACTTTTCCACCCTGGGAAAAAGCCTCTGATTATCCACCCTATCTATGCCTCTCATAATTTTGAAGACATTTATTAGGTTGCTCCTCAGGAGAAAGTGAGGACTGCAGATGTTGGAGACCAGAGTTGAAAAATGTGGTGCTGGAAAAACACAGCAGGCCAGGCAGCATCCGAGGAGCAGGAGAATCGACGCTTCGTGCATAAGTCCTTCTTCAGTAATGAGCTGGGATGGCATTTTTACAGGGGGCAGGGTGGGAGGAGGTGTAACCTAGGTAGCTGTGGGAGTTGGTCGGTTTGTAGTAAATGTCTGTGTTGAGTCAGTCACCCAAGATAGAAATGAAGAGGTCTAGGAAGGGGAGGGAGGAGTCTGAGATGGTCCAGGTAAATTTGAGGTCGAGGTGGAAGGTGTTAGTAAAGTGGATAAACTGTTCAACCTCCTCATGGGAGCACGAGGTAGCGCCAATACAATCATCAATGTAGCGGAGGAAAAAGGTGCGGGATGGTGTCAGTGTAGCTGCGGAGGATGGACTGTTCCACATATCCAGGCATAGCTGGGGCCCATGCTGGTGCCCATGGCTACTCCTTTGGTTTGGAGGAAGTGGGAGGATTGGAAGGAGAAGTTGTTAAGAGTGAGGACCAGTTCAGTCAGTTGAAGGAGGGTGTCAGTGGAAGGGTACAGGTTTAGACAGCGGGAGAGGAAAAAGCGGAGTGCTTGGAGGACTTGGTGATGGGGGATGGAGGTGTATAGGGACTGGATGTCCATCATGAAGATAAGGCGTTGGGGACCGGGGAAGCGAAAATCATGGAGGAGGTGGAGGGCGTGGGTGGTGTCCCAAACATAGGTGGGGAGTTCTTGGACTAAGGGGGACAGGACCGTATCGAGGTATGCAGTGATGGGTTCAGTGGGGGCAGGAGCAGGCTGAGACAATGGGTCGGCTGAGGCAGTCGGGTTTGTGGATTTTGGGCAGGAGGTAGAAACGGGCGGTGCGGGATTGTGGGACTATGAGGTTGGAGGCGGTGGATGGGAGATCTCCTGAGGTGATGAGGTTATGGATGGTCTGGGAGATGATGGTTTGGTGGTGGGAGGTGGAGTCATGGTCAAGGGGGCAGTAGGATGGGTTGTCCGTGAGTTGGCATCTAGCTTCAGCGGTGTAAAGATCGGTGCGCCAAACTACCACTGCGCCTCCCTTATCTGCCGGTTTGATGGTGAAGTTGGGGTTGGAGCGGCAGGAGTGGAGGGCTGCGCATTATGAGAGTGAGAGGTTGAAGTGGGTGAGAGGGGTGGACAGGTTGAGGTGGTCAATGTCGTGGCGGCAGTTGGATATGAGGGCGGGTAAGAGGCCAGCACGGGGTGTCCAGGTGGATGGGGTGTGTTGGAGGTGGGAGAAGGGGTCGTCAGAGGGTGGGTGAGAATCCTGGTTGAAGACGTAGGCGCGGAAGCGAAGGCGGCAGAAGAAATGCTCGATGTCTCGCCGCGTGTCGAACTCATTGATCCGGGAGTGTAGGGGGATGAAGGTGAGGCCTCTGCTGAGGACTGAT